>NW_004949103.1:11703025-11715699 GCF_000317375.1 Microtus ochrogaster
AAAAAAAAAAAAAAAAAAAGTACATGTAATTTAAAACTAACTATTTAAACCTTTATAAATTTGTTTGTATTTTTATTTGTGCCCATGTACCGGTAGGAGACTATGCCACATGTATGTAGACACTGACTCAGAAAATGGCATCAGATAGGTCTCTTGGAATTGGAGTTACAAGTTGCGGTGAACTACTTAGCATGGGCTTTGGGAACCAAACGCAGGTGTCTGGAGGAGAAGCAAGCATTCCTAACTACTGAGAAATCTCTGCAGCCTTTCGCTATGTCTGTTAATGTGTCTTCAGGTCGTGGTAAAGGCGTTCACACTGTCGTGCATCTACAGCCAATTCTTTCCATCTAATGAAGTGAACTCAATAGCCTCAAACAAAACTCCCTATATCCCCTAATCATGGTCTTTGGTAACTAATATTCTACCCCTTAAAATAGACCATTTAACTGGTTTCTACCAGTGAGATCTTGCAATACTTGTTCTGTTCTGACTGGTCAGATTCATTCGTCATAATCGCCTTCTGGTTTATCCATTTGTTACACAATGGATATTTTCTTTTTAGTGCAACATCTGAGTCAAGTTCTCTAATTTCTCTTATAATTTGCATATGTAACTACTTCTAGGAATTAAAAAAAAAGAATTCTCAGGTCTCACCTTAAGACTTTGGTGTCTGAACTATTCCCTCAGTTCTTGCTTGGTCTGCTAGCATCCTGTACCAGTTACTTTTCTGTTGCTGTGAGAAAATGCCCTGAGAAAAGGAACTGAAGGAGGAAAGGGGTTTATTTTGGCTTACAGTTCAGAGAAGCAGAATTCGTCATGGTGGGGAAGCATGCAGTAGGAGTAGAGCCTGTCCTGACAGTTGGACCCAGAGAGATCATATTTCTTGTGCTCATAGGAAGCAGAAACACAGTGGAAACAGGAATTAAGCCTATCCCTGGTGGGTGACATACTCCTAAAGAATCATATCCTTCCCAGGCTCACCACCAACTGGGCACCAAGTACTCTCTCAAACGATGGAGGACATGTCTTCCTCAAGTAGCCACAGATGCCCAAGCTTCAGATAGACCTTATTTTGGTCTATAAGGTTTGTGTTAGTAACCTTTAAGTTTAAAGATTAATTGGTGTATAATACCAGTGACTATTTCTGGGTTCCATGTGCTATTTGATGAATTTATAGGTCATATCAACATAAATGGATCTGTTTCCTCCAATATACTTTATGGTGGAGACTAGAGAGTTCTTCAAATCTTTTTGATGTATTCGGTTCATTGTCTTTACCTATCATCCTTTTTTTTTTCTCTTGTACATTAAGACACTTGAAGTTATTTCTCCCATGCATCTACCACTTGTGTCTGAGCAAGCTTTAGCTGATATTTTTTCACCCTTTTCTAATATTTGAGTCAATCTCCCTTAGTCCAGGCTGTCTTTGCTCTCTTTGTAGAAGAGTTACAAATACTTGTAGGAAGAACTTAGAACTTTTATATTCTAAAGGCAGAGTCACTCACCAAATTCCATTTCCTTAAAGAATACTAGTTGAATATTCTAAAGAAGCTGCTGAACATTCTTTGATACTTTATCTGAACAATGTGCAGTTGTTCAGCTAACTCCAAAATCTAGGAAGTTCTGTATCTTGGTAAATCAAAACATGATGTTAGAGTTTCTTCTCACAATCCTTCCAAACTCTTTGAGGAGTATTCTTGCTGCCCTTTCAGTTGGATCTTTCCTTTCAATGCAACATTTGAGCCAAGTTCTCTAGCTTCTCTTATTATATATGTAACTACTTCTAGGAATTAAAAAAAAAAAGAATCCTCAGGTCTCACCTTAAGACTTTAGTGTCTGAACTATTCCCTCAGTTCTTGCTTGGTCTGTTAGCATCCTGTATCAGCTACACTTGAGTTGTTAGATCGGGAAAACAGAAAATGGTGTTGGAGACAAAAGGAATAAGATAGGACTACCTTGTACTAACTTACTAAGCCTTCCCAAGATAGGAAACCTTACACTTCTTTATTTATAAACTGGATGTGAATAGTCAGATATGAATAAATGTAGCTAGCGTGATCATATATTCACTTTTCTGTGTGATGATGGTATGTGCTTATGTTTGTACTGCCACCTACTCTGGCTCGTGATTTTTTTTTCCCCATCTGAGTTTGAAGTGGATTTTTCCTATTATTTTAAATTTGATATTTAATATAAATACCACAAGTCTCTTTTCCCTCCCTCCCTATCTCTCCCATATACCCCTCCTTTCTCTTCTTCAGAATTACAGCCTTTTTCCTCCAGTAATTGCTTTTGCATGCATATATGTATTTCTATATTTGCCATGCTAATGTATGTACTACCAGAATTTGCTCTTCAATGCAAGGTTAAAATTTCAAAATTACCAATGATGGCATGTCATTTTGTGACACTATCAGCACTTACTATTGCTGATTAATATTGACTGATAAAAATAAATGTACTGTGATGTCTGCTTTAGAGATAATTAATTTCTACCTAACATGATATAATAATATCAACCATCTTTACCAAAGTTTTATCTGCGTGCTGTGAAGAGCAAATCTGCCAAGATTTACTGCCAGACAATAACTCCTAAGACACTTGGACAGTTTAGAATTATGTGCACATCGAGTGTGTGAGGGCTGGAGACAGCAGCTAAGCAGACCCAGCATGGAAGAGATTTAAAGTGATCTGACCTGTCTGCTCCTGCGGTTTGTCACTAATTGTCACATATATTTATTTTAATATTTTGGCATGGTTTCCATTTAGCAATGAAATCTGTTAAGAATAATGAGCACAGAAAAGCAAAAGCTTTTAGTGAGAATTTAAATATTTGATTTTTGTTACTTGAGAAAGGTGTTAAAACAATTTAATTTGCATAAAAGTTTCTTTGACATTTATCATCCATCACACAGTCATAGTGGCCATATTAGACACATTAAAAAGCCAAGGACAAAGCAGCATCAGCAGGCACTTCAAAGTTACTATTTATTTAATGAACTGTTTCACAAAATGACAATTTTGCTGCTTATAGGAGGGACAGGTGTACTTATATTGCTTAAGAAGGATGACTCTTTTTACTAACAAACAGTAGATCTTATTTAATTTTTCCCTTTAATTTAAAAGTTATTTGGAATGTAGGAAACACACAGACACACACACACACACACACATGGACACACACACACACATGGACACACACACACACATGGACACAGCTATTGACAGTTTTATTCCACTTAACAGAAGGACGTTTTAAAACAGATGTCTTCCCTTAGAAGAAAATAGGTGCCATTTAATTCTACAAGAAGAAATTCAGTTAAATTCTTTGAATGGCATTGTATCTCTTAATGGAAATAATGGATTCAAAGTAAATTATTTGATTTTCTCTGTCAAAAGGACTGGATTTTTCTTGGATAATATTTCAAATGTAGAAGTTTAATATCGAACAAAATTAGTTTCTTGTGTTGATAATTGAAGTTCTAATTTTGCAGGAAATTAAGTTTGTTAAAATCCAAAGCTCTAAGGGTTAAGAAAATCATGGAATAGAAATAGAATTCTTTGACTATGATACAGGCATTAGGAAATAATTATGAATAAATAAATTATGGTATACTACCAATTGTGTCAAATAGGATATTCTATGAATATTTTATAAGTTGCTAGTCTTTGAATTGAAGGAAAGAATGTAACTATCAAAAGTTAGTAGTAGCTTTTACACAGAATAAAATATTAACATTTTATAATTAAGCTCTTTATTTTAAAAAACAAAAGTTGATAGCAGAGAGATCACAGACGATGCCACCTTCCTTACTTTAAACACAGTAAGCCTAAGGTCAGGAGTTGTAGAGAGCACTCAAGTACCAGCAACCAACTGAACACCTAACCAAGGAAAAGAAAGATCCTAGAAGATAAGAAGTGGCTTGCCATTTTCTCCTTTTAGGGCCTTTCATTCAGGGAGAGTTAATACTTTATCATGGAGTTACTCCATCCCTGAATGCTTCCTTGGCTCAGAAGGAAAAACATAACATGAGCTTTCAAATTACAGTTTGTTAAAGATTGCCTGGGGCTTATTCTGAATGTTACTGAGGGCCATGGCATTGTTTGGCTATCAGGTGTGAGTCTTCTGAATGTAGCAATAGGCTCTACTGTATATAAAAGCAGCAGAATCTACATGCTGGGGCACCTAGGTGATAATAACATAGGTAAGAAAGTTCTGCAGAGAAGTGCAGAACACTGTGATGTTAGGGAGGAGGAAGAGGGAAGGGCTGTGCAAGCCATCCAGGAAAGTGTGGACACAAGGCCTCTGCTCTGGGCTGATAAGGAAGATTTCTCCTGGATTCGTGATAGTCTACAAAACCGAAAGAAGAGGCTTGTTTCAATGTGCAAAGAAAGAAAGAAACACAATTTCAGAGAAAAGAAATAACTCACTGGAAATGGAACCTAAATAGTTATTGAATTATCCTGAAGGATTTTATAGTGAGTGCTACAAATACATAAGAAGGAATAATACAAAGTTAGTTATGCGAAATCAGGCAAATGGTGTAAGATAATATAATCAAAAAATAAACCAAGCAGAAATTAATTCACTAATTAACTTGGAATATTATTTTATTTTAATGAAATATATCAAATTTATTTTAATACTTGAATATATGATTTAAGCATGACTATTGAATAATTACTATAACAATATTTAGTATTAGAGGTGAGAAAAAAGCTATTAATTACCTCAGTATAAATACCTCAGGATAAAGTTATTGGCTCTTGCATTTAGAAATTATGTGTTTAATAGAAAGCTCCAGCTTTACTATTTAAAAGAAAGATTCATTATCTCTATAGTTCTAATTATATCAAATTCTCATTTAGACTTGATTTATCCAGTTCATGCAATCTCAACTATGCCATTAAGTCATCTCCCTCCACTGAATTTGTACATACTTATAAAGTATGGCTCGGTGGCTTATTTAAAATTCTGTAAACTGGGCAGTGTTGGCACACACCTTTAATCCCAGCACTCAGGAGGCAGAGACAGGCAGATCTCTGTGAGTTCGAGGCCAGCCTGGGCTGCAGAGCTATTTCTAGGATAGGTTCTGAAGCTGCAAAGAGACTTTGTCTTGAAAAACCAAAAATCAAAAACTACTAGTACTACTGCTAATAATAATATAAAAACCCCCAAAAATCTGTAAAAGAAATTTCCAAATTTACTTTTCACTTTAAAAATGTTTGGTTACAAACCTACAGGACACCACTACCATATGAGTTACAAATAAAACGGGGAACAAAAGCCATATCCGTGTCATCAGCAACTTAGCTGATGGGACATTTAAAACTTATTGCAGTTCCTGTGAGCACTAGGAAAACTGTTACCGAGGTATCAATAGCAATGGAATGACCTAATTCACAGTAATACTCCTCTTAGCAGCTCATCTGAGAAAATGGCAAAGCTCAAAAGTCCAACAAGACAAAGACTCACAAGGGTGTGATGTCTCAGGGCCTAACAGCACAAGCCTAAGGATCAGTACACCAATACCCAAAACCCACAATGGGAAGAGAAAACTGACTCTTGATAGATGTTCTCTGGTCTACACCCCTGTGCTTTGATGTGTACATGTATGCACACTTATGACATACACACTCACACTCATCTATGCATACACCCGCACACCAAAGTAATAGCAACAACAACAATAAAGCCAAACCAAACCCACTTTGTAAGTGGAGTTCTACACAACCAAGAAAGAGACTTCCTCATAACCTTAGACTGAATTGGAGAAAGTCTTACTGATGTTTGTTGCACCTTTTGGAATATCTTACCTAGCTGTTCATTATGGTTTGTAGCCATTATAGCTGGATAGTTCTATTGGTTTGTCTTTTGTCCTTTGATGGATTGCATCACCCCTTCCTTTACTATAAAAACTGGTTCTCATTTAGTTGCAATAGTTTCTGTATTTCAAGATGGAAATGATTTTGCACACTGGTTGTAAATCAATGCGGCACTATTGGTACTATACGCAAATCTTGTTGGGATGGTGAGCTTTATACATATTTACCACACTTAAAAATTTCTAAAACAGTTTCATAATGTATTTTATTATTCATCTACATGTGTCATTGATTAGATTTTAGAAAAAATATCTAGCCTTAGAATGATATACAAAAGGTTATCATACAGTACCTCAGTTGAAATTTTTCCTATCAATATCCTTATATTATAATTGGATTCTTCCAAATTTGATTGCTCCTTTAAATAAGTAAAATTCCAGTGGAATTCTTTAATCGAATAGATAATGGCTTAAATGCTGTGAAACTTCAGAGTTTTGAAGTTTTGTTGAGTTACAATTACTGAAAAAAATAGTTTTTAAATAAGAAATCATTGACATTTGTCAAAAAATCCAGGTAAAAACTCAACAAATTAAAGAGTGAATGCTCAAAAAAGTAGTGCATAATATATAATCTCAAAATTATCTTCCCATGCATTGAAACATTTTGAGAAAATACATCACTGTAGCTGTTATTGTTACTTCACAAAATTCATTTTTAAAAACAGAATGAAGCCAAGTGAGATTGACAAGGCCTAATCGTGAGCATCTAATTTTGAAACATTAAAAATATAAAAGCAAAAGTGTTTTGATGAGCCTCATTGTGCACATATTTTTAAGACATGTGCATCAAGCAAAGGAAGGGAACTAGTCCCTGTATGAGCACAGCAAACTCCAATTCACATAATTTACCATGGAGAGAGCACAGCTGAGAAAATTGTCCTAAATGAGCGAGTTTTCCAGCTATCTCAGCACCTGTAGAAAATGAATAGAATAGCCTCTGAAGTATAATTATGGACTATATCGGCACACCAAAATTTCAGCGATTTGGCCATATTCTTACTAGTCAAATATTTGCATTTACTTCTTAACAAGTTATTTTATTATTTATGTATGTGAGGAGGGAGGGAGGGAGCGAGGGAGGGAGGGAGAGAGAGAGAGAGAGAGAGAGAGAGAGAGAGAGAGAGAGAGAGAGAGAGAGAGACTATTAACTATTACTATTACCTGGGGTTAAGAGATTTGTCTTATGCCCACTTTAAGTCTAAGTGGCTTGGTGGGCCACTGTTCTACTGACGGAAAGACTAAAACTAAAGGTTCCTCTCTGCAGAGGTCCCAGTTGGAGGGACTTGGAGCAGGAGATGAAGAGAGACTCACAATTAACTTTCTCCTTTGTAGCTCCTCCAGTACCTCAGCGCATAGAATGGTGCTATGCACACTTGCAGGCCTGTGTGTGTGTGTGTGTGTGTGTGTGTGTCTTTCCCTATCAATTTACCTAACCAGGAGAGTCGTGCCATGAGGCCTACTTAACTCCTAGGAGGTCCAGATCCTGTCAAGATGACAACCAGTGTTCCAGTGACTAGTGTGAAACCTTGACAAAAATTCTGTTTCCAAGAGCAAATAAAACTTTATTGACACACACAGCACAAGGATTTGCTGACACACACATTTTTTATTTTTTTATTTTTTTATTTTTTTTGTTACATGGCAGTTAAGCCCTGGAGACAGAGTCTGCACAACACACAAAGTCTTAAACTATATACAGCACTGACCTGTAGACAAAGTATACAGATCCTGGAGGTCTGCATCTGAACCCTTCACTCTCATATTTTGGGGAGATACAAATTACAGTCTATACACTTCAAAGTCTTCATTCAGCACATACTCTCATTCCTAATTCTGAGAGGGAAGCTCTGCAGGGAAGAGGTGACATTACATTCTGGAATACTGACACTGGCACAATTTCCTCAGAATTGGCAAATAGGTCCGGGAACACACAGGCTCCCAATGCTGCAGTGACCAAATGGAAAGCATCCAGGAAGGTTACCCCTCATATCCTGCCTTGTGCCAGCAACATCTTGACAAGGATCTTAAGCTTCATTCAGCACTTTTTCTCCTATCACACGTCCAGCTTCATTTTGATATGAGTTTGGCTACTGTTGAGCAGTGCTGTGATTTCAGCCTCTTAGCACATGGCGTGTGTGTCATACGGAACTGTACTTTAAATTGATTACTCCTCAATCTTTAATTTAGCAGTATGGATGATAGCAGGTTTTCCTTTTTAAAGAAAAACTCTGTAATAAGATTTTTGTGTTGCCAAAATACAAACATGGGTTAAGGAAGGGCTCTTAAATTCCACCCATTACCGTGGTGCTACTGGCAATTTTTGGTTGCTATTGCAAAGGGAGTCAGTTTCTTCAGGGATGCATCCCTGAGAGGGAGCCTATGTTCCAGATGATGGTCCTATCAATGCACATGAAGGTAAAATCAAGTTGACTCAGTGGGTTACAAATAAACACATAAAGTTCAGAAGGGAAAGTATTGAAAACTGTAATTGGAGGCTGAAAGAGAGAGTAATTGGGTAGATTTGTTCAAAGTGTCTTAGCTTTTTCTATGAAATTCTCAATAAATAAAAAAGAAAGCTTGTCCTGAAGGGTTGTGGGGTCTATAGCTTGTCCTCCTATTCTGACATAAGTGTTCTATTTGCTATTTCTTTATCCAAGGACTTATTTTTTAAAAAATATTTTCACAATTTGTGTATCTTTTTTCCCTACACCAATTTAGTTGATTTTTTTTCCCTTTGGGTAAGTACAATTTTGTTATCCACTTAAAGAAATGAAGGATAAGAGATGGGGACAGAATTCTGTGACAGAGCACTTACCTGCAGGCAGGGTGTATTCTAAGTGATCCTCATCACTGTGAAAAAAAAAGCATGAAATTTAAACAGTAAAGATTTTGAGCTGATATTTCTCATGTTTAAACTCTGAAAGGTAAGAGGAAGGCAACTTAAATTTGACTTTCTGATGACTGAGATAAGCATACTATTACTAATTTGGACCCACATGGAAACGTTTGTGTTTTTCCTCACATGTTTGCTGCTGCCGGAAGTTGCACGGTGCATGCTTAGCAAATACAGCATCTATACAGCTCCCTGTGAACGTGCAGATTCAGCGAATGCCACTATTGTAGATGGCTTTCCTTTACCGTGGCAAAAGACTCCAGAGAAAAGTGGTTTGTTTTGCTTTTATCTTCCTCATAGTTTCAGAAATTTCAGTTCAAAGTCACTTGGTGTTTTCTTTTTGGGCCTGCGGTGAGTTAGAGCATTATCTTAAGAAGACTGGGAACTGTGGAACTGCGCATTTCATGGAAGCTGAGAAATATCTGCAGCATGAAGAAAGGGGTGGTGTCTCAATTAATCCTGCAGAGCCTGCCTCTCATGACCTAACTTCCTCCTATTTTACCTCACCCACCTCCGAAAAATTCCTTCATCTCCCAATAGCACCACAGGTTGGTGACCAAGCCTTTAACCTACATTCTCCCAGGGTACATTTAAGACTCAAATCACAAGAATTATAAAGTATCAGATTAGATTAAAAAATTCATACAGAAGAAATTTTCCTCAGGTTGAATCTCAGCCATATTTTCTTTTTTATCATCTGTGGCACTTCCTGGGCAGATAAATCTATGAAGTATACCTTCTTGAAGTATGTTAAAAAGACAGAACAACTTATCAGGTTGACAAGATCCTAAAACTCTTTGACATCAGTTGCTCTCACTATTTTTAGGGAAGTCTATTTGTTGTACCCTGATAGTACTTGACATTACGTGTGAATATATTGTAGAGGGAGCTAGTCTCATGCTGACATAACCTTTAACCAAAAATTCTCTGGAAACAAGAGTTCCACATGAATCTACCTATTGCTGCTTTTTTCAGCCTCAGGAGTAAATGTGTTGACACACACATCCTTGCTTATCCAGCTAACATTTACTGAGCACCAGCCATCAGAGCCTTACATTTAAAGATGAATGAAGACATTTTCAATCCCCTCTAGGTACCCAATGTCTAGTACACAGGCAGGCTGGCAAATCAAATGATAATGGGACAAAACACATGTCATGGCAGATCTACGTACAACGGGTATTCAGAAGCAATGAAAATCTCACAGAAGAGAAAATGGTGATGCTAGAGATGTATAGAATTAAGAGGAAAATAAGAACACATAATTTCACTGCAAAATGAGTGTACAGTAGCTGGTGCTTAAACCTGATATCTATACGTCTTGGTTATAACCCCGGGGTTTCTTTCCTTGTGTGTTGCCTAGCACTCAAATCTACACCGGCCCTCAGATAAGTGTTGTTTAAATGAAATGTGGTAGAACTGGTGCTTCATGACTTTTGAGGCTCCATTTAGAGTCCTTGCTTTTATGATACTTTGCTTTAAAGCCAGGTCATAGGTGAAAACTGATGAATCCTCATATCTTGACAAGCCTGAGTCCTGTGGATTTATTGTATAGCAGGAGCCATTCAACTGAAGAAAACCTGAGACTCATGTGTTGAGGCAATGAAGAAGGAAGAAGAGATCTTGGAAGCATGTCTTCCTGCAGTGGCTACCTTAGCTGGGAATCTGAATCCCAACCTTACCCAAGTTACTGACATCCAAAAGTGTAAGCAAAATAAACGATCATGCTAAGCCTGTCAAATTTTGGAGTATTTTGTTACAGAGCTATGAACATCCAGAACAGTCTATGGGTGCAAAGTGCAAATGTATGCAACCGTTCCTTCCAACCGAAGAGCAACAAGAAGGGAAATGTTGTAATAGGAAAGAAGAAAATAATTCTAAGGCAAATATGTGTTAGACTGTTTTCAACTACAAGCACATTAATTCACTAGAAATTTTCCTCCTTGGAATTATCTTCCTTACGTTTCTGACTAAGATCTCAGTTGAACGTTAATTTAAAGTGGACTTCTCTGTCTAGTTCCCATCCCACATGAAGTCCAGCTAGAACACCGAACCCTGACTTTGATACTGTTTCCTCTCCAGCATGTGTCAGCATGCATACTTATATGATTATTCATTTATTTTCATTTTCTTTCCCATGAATGCAGAAGAACATTTGCCTTTCTCCACTTTCGAAAGTTCTTACTTGTGTTTCTTTTGCTTTCACTCTTATTCCATGACTTCTGAGTGGCTGGCCCCTAGCATCCTTCTTTCCTTGTTCTCTTGCACCTCCTCCCCTCCTCCCAGATTTCTCCTTCTATTTATTCTCTCTGCCTGCCAGCCCCACCTATCCTTTCTCCATCTTTGCTATTAGCCACTCAGCTCTTTATTAGACCATCAGGTGTTCTAGACAGACAAAGAATCACAGCTTCACACAGTTAACCAAATGCAATGCAACTTTGCATCATTAAAAAATTGTTCCACAACATAAACAAATGTAACACATCATAAAATAATATTCTACAATACAGAATAGTGATTATTTTACATGTAAACATAAAACTTCTAGATTCTGAAATAATGTTTTTACTTATTGCCCCAAGAGTCCTTGCTAGAGAGAAATAATTGATCACAACTGATCTTTGGACATCAATTTACATGTCTACCACTCAGAATAATAAACATGTAACACTATATTAGAAAGCAATTCCATAGATCAATATTATGTATTAAAGGGACTTCCAAGCAGAGAAAAGAACCTGGGAAGAAAAAGAGGTGAAGATTTCCCAGTGAGATGCTCAGGATGTTGGACATAAGGTACAGAGCAAAGATAAAGAAACACATGGCAGAATGTAGATTAATATAGATGGGTTAATTTAATTTTAAGTGCTAGTTGGGAACAAGGTCAAGCTTTCATACTTAGTAAGACGGAGCTGGCCATCCAAAGAAAGAATTACTACAGACAATTGCTAGAAACAGGATTACATATGAAAATGTAACTTGTGGTTATAAAAATAGTTATGTGAAGTGACTTGAATCTCTCTGCATAGAGTTTATGATGAGTCTGGGCTAGACTTTACTGTCATATGGGTTAGCTTGTGGAATCTGTATGTGGTGGGTAGTATGTTTAGAGACATTGCCTGGATAACATGTTGAGAGATTGTGGAGCAGAAATTTCAATCTTGGTTGTCTCTCCAGAGAGTATCTTCTAACTACAAATGTCATTCTTCATATTGACAATAGAGGAAGGTGATGTATATGGGACAGGGCAACCATGTTGAAGAAGTTGCTCTGAACTATGACTTGAATGGATTAACAGAGCTTTGGAATCTACGCTGCTCAATATTTCTCCTCCAAGAATATCTGCAGTATTTCCTTCTGAATGAAAGCTTCTATTTTTTTTTCTTGCAAAGATTCATGCTTTAGTAAACCTAACCTGAAGGGGATTCTTCTACCCACTTCAGCCCTGCACTTTCTCTATAATGTCAGAGAGCTTGTTCTCCATCTGAACATCAAGCATTTATACCAGGGTGTGCCTGTGGTTTTGCTTGCTTTACTAGGGAAGGGGTACTTCCCTGATGCAGCAGACAGCTAGTCTATAGGGCCATGATTTTAGTTGTCTTTTTTCTTGCTCATGATGGTTGCAGAGCTAGGCTAAAGCATATGCAACTGTTCTCTGCTACATGCAGGCCACAGATTGCTCGTTTTGTATAAACACCTGTGTAGTGGTTGATTTTGTGGTCTAACCATTGATAGGGACATACAATTTGTCACTTTTCTTCTGCTTGACTGAATTATCTGAGTTATTACATCTCATTTTGGCCCTTGGACTAGAATTGTCTATCATTAAGTCTCTTGGTCGATAAAGCTTCAGAATTGAACCAAATCATTACACCCTTTGTGGTTTCAGTTTTCTC
>NW_004949103.1:11716494-11743635 GCF_000317375.1 Microtus ochrogaster
TCTGTGTATCTTTGACTGTTCTGGATATCACTCTGTAGACCAGTCTGCTTTTGAACTCAAGAGATTCACCTGCCTCTGCCTCCCAAGTGCTGGGGTTAAAGTGTGTGCTACCACACTCAACTACTCTTTCTTTTTTTTTATTAAGGAATACATATTAAATTTTTATTCATTACACCAAGACTGAGGTCTGAGCATGTATTCTTACTTATCTCTGTCTTGTTCTTTTTAAAATCCATTGAGATGCTTATCATCACAGATATATTTTCTTGTCAATAAATTTTAAATCTTGCATAGATTTGTAATGAATGAGGGGTTTGAATCAAATTTATAGTTGAAATCATTCTTTAATTTTGGCTGAAATTGACATAATTATACAGATTTACAGTTACATTTTCATAAATTTAATTTCAATGATTCATAAGTCTAACAGATTAGATATTGATGTTTTAAATTACAAGTGGGATTCTATATGCCTTTATTTAATGCTGAATCCATCAGAGTAGTTTGACTGAAGCTCAAGTGTGTTTCTTCTTAGAGTTAAGCTTAAATCAGAGTGTCTAGGGTCAAGGAATAGAATGTAGGGTAATGGAGAATTGTATTCAGGCTTGATAGCTTATTTATCAGCAACCCTGGGCTTTCATACACAGAACTTCCATTCTGACATTTTCAAGACAGAATAATATTTTTCTAAAAAGTCATTGGTTATTTGACATATTAAAACAATTACTGGAAATTTCATAAATGTTCTCTATGCCCCTGCTGTTAGTTTCTGTACTTAGTCCTTTCCCCATTGCCTGGAGACAGATTTGGGTAAGGTTTCAAATAATCCTGAAATTAAAGTATGTTAACAATGTGGACTAATGGATTTGAAAAGCTCGTTCATGTAAGCCTGTGCTTCTCAATATTCAAACATCAAATGTAATTTCTCCTTTCTTTTCCTGGCTCTGAAACAATGGGATTATTTTGAGATCTTGGAGAATGACAATATATTTTACAATTGAATTTTGGGTCATAGAATGATATTTTATGATCAGAGGTGGTTTTCACCTCTGTGTTATCCCATAAGAGCTTATAAAAGCTTGTAGTACTTTATATTACTAATAAACCTTCATTTTACCCTATGGGGCATATTTGAAGAGAATGGTTCAGCGACAATTCTGTGAGACCTCCTCTTGTTCTAAACTGGACAGGAAAGTGCTGAACAACACAAGGTGTGTTTCTGGAGATCATCAATGACACTCATATAAGTAATTTTTCAACACTTTGAGTGTCAGAGCAGTGTTTCTTAATTCTAACAACTGAACGAATCACTGAGGCATTTACACACTGTAGGTGCTAAATCCATAGGTCGGAATGAAATTCTGCACTTCTAACATGAGCTTAGGGATATTGATAGCTTACGGCTTGTAGCTTAAAATCTGAGTAACACAACACTAAAAATTCATTAATTTAAGAGGTTGTGATACAGGTATTCGTAAGAATTCTTATTCAGTAAGGCCGGCACCAGGCCCACAGTGTTGAATAAAGGTAATTCCGGCAGCATGATTTGTTTCAGATCTACCAAAATGTATTGTGATGGTGAAAATTGTGATTAATTTGGTTCAGTCTCCTTTACACCTCACTTTAGCACACCTTCTTCTCAGTTTACGCTGCAGCCCCCCTTAGACCACCATTCTTTCACAATGATATCTATCTATGGGGTATTTTCTTTGTTTAAGAGCTTTATTTAATTTCACATACTGAGCAAACAACTACTTACACTTAAAGATCTGTTGCCCGCAGGGAACCTTTCAGAATGCTTTAGTCTGTGGTTCTGAAAAGAGCAATTTTGCCTCCCCTCTAACTGGTGACGTTTGATTACGTTGCAAGATATTTTCGTCACTACTTAGCTACATCTTGGCATCTACTAGGCAGAGGTGAAGAATGATAGTCAACATTTTACAACACCATGGAATTAAAATGGTTCTTTCAATACAGAGTTGTCTACCCACTGATACACCAAGTACTGTGGTTTGGGCACCTCTAGGTTTAAATGGCCAATTTTAGATTCCTTTTAACTGCTTCTATTCTGTTCAGTCACACTTGGTTTTTCTTCTTTGGATTTACTCAGGGTTTAACACTTACTAAACACATGCCCACATATATCAACTATTGAGTTTTATACCAAGATCTCCACTTTTTAAAAATCCATTTCTTTATTATGTGGTTCTCAGAATAATTGTGTCTTTGATCTATTTCTTCATAACCACTCTGCAAACATATGGATGTATGCATGCGTGTATATATACATATATATGCATATAATATATGCATATAGGTAATTATTATATTGATGTATCCACAAACAACAACTATAGAAAATATATAAACATATCTTTGAATATAACTGGATTTACAATTTATTAATAAAATCAGATTCAGTGTGTTGTGGTGGACAGATAGGCTAATCTGAGAATACAGACAGATTCATAGACTTTGGCTTAGGGTGAGATGTTACTCTGGTCTGCAAGGCATACTATCAAGTCATCAATCAGCAACTGTAGGAACAAAAATCCATTTATCGTTTGCCAATTGGAAGAAATACAATTGACTGGAACCAGCTGGCTTTGGCCTCTCTGCAAGGCTGCGACCCGTTTAATCAGTTTGGAATGCATCCATAACTTTGAAGGTGGGTCGGGAAAGATGGCAAGCATAGACAAAGTCAGCTACGACCAACATGCTCCCTATTTCAAGTGTTTCATGTAAGAGACAGAATAATTAAAAAAGAAGAAAAAGAAGTATGTGTGCAAGGTCAAGGCTAAGAGTAGGAAGATGGCTTATTCTTTATGATTTCAAAAACTGACAAAATGTGTTTAGTTTGGAAAGACCTGAAAAGCCTCACATAACTCACCCTGTGCTCCATTTCACCAGCAGTGTAGCGAGTAATGAAATCTGCAGTTCCTGGTTTGTGTCTGTCGTCTACACCATTCCAGGGACAGTAATCCTGGGCAGTGTCTTTCAGTTGGAGACATTTCCCTTGCGAGATGCAGTTATTAACAGGACCTATGTTTGAAAGTGCACGGACTTTCTCCTGCCTGGTTTTGATTTTTCTTTCTTAATGCAATTTCATGGATCTCTTTGAAGCAGACAAAGGAGAGAAGATCTTCATTGCTCAAGCTTTCCAAATTTGCTCCCTAAATTGCATTTCTGTGCCATGTGTGAAACTTCGATGTAATAGACAGGAATGCTCTCTTGGACTTCTGTGGACTATGACTTCTGAAGAACACTTGCTCCTGGCTTTGTTTTCTTTCTACCTCTCTGGAGTGATTTATCTGCTTTTCTCTCACTCTAAATTGCAACCTTTCCTACTCTTAATTTCCACCATGATCCTGCCTTTTAGTGCTTACTTCTTTCTAGATCCAATTTCATATTTTCTGAATCCCATTAAAGCTAAATCCATCGGCCCTTCATTTCAGTGCCGTTCTTTGTTTTATAACCTCATTTAATTTGCAGCAATTCCATGTATGTTTCTCATGCTCTTTCCATTCCCTCGATGCCTCTGTGGTTCTCTTTATGAATTGAACTAGCCTGACTGAACATAAGCTCTGGTTAATTCCAACTCTTTTCCTTTACTACATACAGACTTGAGCAGCTGAAAGCATGGCAAGAACTCCTTTTTCCTCTTCTAATCCCCATAAACACAAACACAGGAATAACCCTGTCTTCTCATCTCCTTAGATTTATGACCACTAACCTTTTACCTCCTAACACTGCATCAAAATCCAACTGAACATTCTAAACCAATGTTTGGAAATTGTTGTCTGTAAATGCTCATAGAGTAAGTAATACGAGCTTTGCAGCCATACGTTTTCTTTCACAGTTCAGCCATCATAGCAAAAAACCAAGAGGGACTCAATTCAAATGAATGGGTGTGGCTTTCTTCCAACAGAATTATTTACAGAAACACTCAGTAAGCTAGATTTGGACCACAAACTGTGGTTGGATTGTCCTGCTTTAAATGATCCAATCTCCAACTCTGCATAACAATTTGTTACCATCTCTCTGTCCTCAAGGCTTCTACGTACACTCCTTCACCCTTGCCAAGTTCTTTCTATTAACTTTGCTCTCTGGTTTTAGACACTGGAAGAATTAGAAGAAAAGATTATCATGTCCCATGCTTCCTGGATATATGCCTATATTCTTCTACTCCCCCCCCCCTTTAGCTGTGGATGAAATACTCTGGTCCTCTAAGGCTAACACCACTGTCTCCTTTGTCTCTATAATTGTAATCTATTTCTTTCCATCTACTGCAAAAACTGTTTTAGCAATTTACCTGCTCTTTCCTTCAGTATTATTCCTTATTTCATGTATTATTTAGGTCACCATATAAATATAATCTGTACCTGCTGCCATCTAGATAAAGGAAAGAACAGTAAAAGGGGAAACACATCAATCAACTTCATATTCTTTTCTTTTCTGCTCCAGTTCCATGTATCTGACCTAATAACAGCTGCAGTGAGCTCTTTCTTATTATCTCCCTTCATCTTCTCCCAAGTCTTGAACCTGTGTCCATGCAGTTTCTGTCCCCAACATCCATCAATGCAACATACCTCTGTGAACCTATCTTTGCTGCTTTCACATTTACACTCTGGTGTTCACACTTTCAGACTTCTTTTCAAGCCATGTAATATAAGAAGATCTATCATTGCCTCCTTTTTCCTATTACCTTGACATGCCTCCTGGAGCAAAATTTTTGTTTTCAGAAAGGGTCTTGTGTGGCCTAGGTTGGGCTCAGAATCACTATGTAGCTAGATCTAGCCTTTAATTCCTGCTCTTTCTGGCCCTACTTCCCATGTGCTGCCTTTACAAAAAGGGGCAGCATTGCCTGCTTGAGAATCCATTCTTTTTTCTCACTTTTATCATGCTATACATTCTCCCACTGCTCTCCCTTCCTCCCCTCTCCTTTCCTACCCTCTCCCATGACCTCCACATTCCCAATTTACTCAGGAGATCTTGTATTTTCTCCTTCTTATTTAGATCTATATATGTCTCTCTTAGGATTCTCTTTGTTTTCTAGGCTCTCTGGGGTTATGAATTGTAAGCTCGTTTTCTTTGCTTTATGTCTAAAAGTTACTTCTGAGTGAATACATATTATATTTGTCATTCTGGGTCTGGGTTACTGTTGCAAGGAGGGGCTGCTTGTGCATCCCTGCCGCCCAGCTAGCTTAATCCTGAAATAACCACACAGAAACTGTATTAATTAAAATCACTGCTTAGCCCATTAGCTCTAGTTTCTTTTTGGCTGATTCTTACATCTTAATTTAACCCATTTCTATTAATCTGAGTATCACCACATGGCAGTGGCTTACCGAAAAAAAAAAAAAAAACCCAGCATCTGTCTCCAGTGGATCCATGGCATCTCTCTGGCTCTGATTTCTTCCTTTCAAAATTCAGTTCCATCCTTCCCACCTACATAAGTTCTGTCCTATCAGGCCAAGGCAGTTTTTTTATTCATTAACCAATACAAACAACATATAGAAAGAAGGACTTCCTACACAAGGTTAGCTTGCTCAAAATGTTTTTTTTTCTGGATTCATCCATTTTCTGGCAAATTTCAAGACGTCATTAATTTTTGCCACTGAGTAACACTCCATTATGTATATATACCACATTTTCTTTATCCATTTTTTTTTCCAGTTGAGGGGCATATAGTTTGTTTCCAGGTTCTAGCTATTACAAACAATGCTGCTATGAACATAGTAAGATCATGTCCTTGTAGTATAAATGATTATTTTGGGTACATACCCAAAAATGATATTCCTGGCTCTTGAGGTAGATTATTTCCTAATTTTCTGAGAAATTGCAATACTGACTTCCAAAGCAGCTATAGAGGTTTGTACTCCCATCAACAATGCAGGAGTGTTTTTCTTACCCCAAGTCCTCTTCATCATAGACTTTCTTTGGTGATTTTGACCTTAGCTATTCTGTTAGGTGTAAGATAGAATCTCAGAGTTGTTTTGATTTGCATTTCACTGACAACTAAAGATGTTCAGCATTTCCTTAAGTGTCTTTCAGCCACTTGAGATTCATCTGTTGAGAATTCTCTGTTTTAGGTCTGTATCCCATTTTTTTTTTAAATTGGATTATTTGCTCTTTTGATGTCAGCGTTCTTGAATTCTTTGTATAGAGAAACATCACCCTTTACAATAGACACAAATAACATAAAATATCTTAGGGTAACTCTAACCAATCAAGTGAAAGACCTGTCTGACATGAACTTTAAGTCTTTGAAGAAAAAAATGGAAGCATACTCTGGAAAATGGAAAGATTTCCCATGCTCTTAGGTAGGTAGAATAAACATAGTAAAAATGGTTATCTTGCCAAAAAGCAATTTACAGATTCAATGCAATGTCCATCAAAATCTAAGCAAAATTCTTCATGAATCTTGAAAGAATAATACTCAACTTCATATGGGAAAACAAAAATTCAGGATAGCCAAAGCAATCCTGTACAATAAAGGAAATTCTGGAGGCAACACAATCCCTAACTTCAAACTCTACTATAGAGTTACAGTAATAAAACAGCCTAGTATTGGTATAAAAACAGATAGGATGCCCAATGAAATCAAATCAAAGACCCGGAAATCAATCTACACACCTATGGACACCTGACTTTTGACAAAGAAGCTAAAAATAAAAAATGAAAAAAAGAAAGCATATTCAACAAATGGTGCTGGCATAACTGAATATCAACATGTAGAAGAATGAAAATAGAACCATATCTATCACCATGTACAAAACTCAAGTCCAAATGGATCAAAGACCTTAACATAAAATCAACCACAATGAACCTGATAGAAGAGAAAGTAGGAAGTACACTTGAACGTATTGGCACTGGATACTACTTCCTAAATATAACCCCAGTAGCATAGACTCTGAGAGCAACAATAAACAAATGGGACCTCCTGAAACTGAGAAGCTTCTATAAAGCAAAAGACATTGTCGGCAACACAAATGGCAGCCTACAGAACGGAAAAATATCTTCAGCAACCCCACAAAAAACATAAAATTGAATTCATTCTTGAAGTCTCTATCTGTCCCATTTGCTTACTATTTCCTAGTCTTTAAGGGAGGTTCCAAGTCACAACATAAACTGACAAGCTTTCTATTGAGAATTCTGCCTCATTCTCTTTATTTTCTTCATAAAATAAAATAACATAAAATCACCATGTATTTATACTTATAAATGTTTTCATCATTGCCTCTCACCATGAGGGGTACATCCCACAACTACAAAGATACTATCTGGTTCCCTGTCATAGTTTTAGTACACCTGGACAGGTAGCTGACATTGAGTAGATAAAACAAATGGGTCTTTTAAAGTTTTCCTATCAAAGCAATTCTATACTATAATCTACATCACCACTTGAGCTTGCCATTTTCTTATCTGCACAGAATCTTAAAAATCAGGATAGATAGCTGACCTGTGCAGATCACAAGTATGAAGCAAGATTTCAATCCTGTTTAACAACATAAATATAATAGTCTTATGGAATCCCATCTCATTTTCTCATGTGGACTTTATCTACTAGAAAATTCTTAGTAATTTAGAGAAGTTTGTGTTCCATTCGGAGTGTGTGTGAGTGAGTGAGCGAGAGAGAGAGAGAGAGAGAGAGAGAGAGAGAGAGAGAACAACACATGTAGGGGCATGTCACAGTGTTCATGTCGAGGTCAGGGAAGAGTTTCCTGCCGTCAGTGCTCTCCTTCTGCTTTGGACGTCCTGGGGACTGAACTAAGGTCTTCAGAGTTGGTGGCAAGTACCTTTAGCTCTTGAGTCTTCTTGTTGGCTCTAAAAATTTCTAATGTTATTTTCCCCATCTATCATTTTATCTGACCAAAATTCTTGACTGGTATCCATGTTAACTTTTATAAAGATGTGTGCCTGAATTTTCACAAGCTGACACAAATGCATTTCCTTCCCTTCTTCACTATATAAATCATATATTCAATATTGAAGTGTGCTAACATCTTAACAGAGCATTCGCTATTGTCTTTGAACTCTGCCCCTCCTTTATATGTCTCACTGTGCAGCTTTCATTGCAAGGTTTCGTACTATAATTTCTATCTGCCTATTGCAGGACATGTTTTAAATATCTTATCTCCTTTAATTTTTCTAACAAACTAATGTTATTAAATTAATTTTAGAGCAGATATTTACTTTGTCGCATATGTGATTTACTTAAGTGTCACATGCTAGGAGGTATGTGCAGCTTCATAATAATTTCAAAGGCTAAAAGGAAATAAGAGAGATTCTTAACATCCCCATAGCAACTGCATCTACTAAGTATCAGAGTGTGGACATTCTCACATCCACATATGCTTGATTTTGGTAGCCATATCCTTGGTTATTCATTATTAACTATTCACCCATACTAATTTTTTATAATTGATAGAAGGAATAAACACTAAAAAAAAAGAGTGAATCACCACTCTCAATTTCCTCCATGCAATCTATTCTTATCTTCTGTCTAAACATATTAATTGTGTTCATTTCCTTAACGATCTTGGAGGAAAGGAACTTGATTTACTGAGCCTCTCATACAATATCTTACTGGCCACCTCTTCCAAGATTATCTCAGCTGCTTAGCCATTGCTTGGCTCATTGATCACTGGTTGGTTAGTACATTCAGACCTCTAAACAAGAAAGAATGACTAAATTGCTGAGACTGAAGAATGT
This sequence comes from Microtus ochrogaster, assembly GCF_000317375.1. Lineage (NCBI taxonomy): Eukaryota > Metazoa > Chordata > Mammalia > Rodentia > Cricetidae > Microtus > Microtus ochrogaster. The sequence goes on from NW_004949103.1 coordinate 11,725,210, forward strand.
TTGCAGGATGTCTGAGGACCTGTGTGGCAGTCAGTGGTATATGGCTCTAGTGGGCATCGGTTGTTGCTTGGTACTAAATGAATGAGCCACTGTATGTATCGGTTCTTCTGTAAAATGTGGTTAATCATTAATCATTTGTAGCTTTTGTGGGCTTGTTGTTGCTGCAAGTTGTGCAATCCCTGCTTCCTAGGGGACAGGGCATGAGAAAACGTGGAGGTAACACACAGACTCAGAGAGAATCCAATGCAGAAGCTTTTTATTGGGGTTATTATGGGGTTAGGGAAATTAAGATGCCACAAGAACTCTCCCTGTTGGTCCTTTTGAAACTGGCAGTCACAGCTGGTGTGTTGTGATTGGCTAGGAGCCTGTGTAATTAGTTACCATGACTTTGGTCCACTGACAGGTTGTCTTGGCCAATTTTGCTTACTCATTGTGAATTTGCATGAGCTTCCTTGTGCTTGCATGCTATTGTCCTGCCTCAGTTGTGTGTCTTGTAAGTCTTAGAAAATTAAATTAGTCAGCATGTGCATCATGCTTAAGAAAGTGTTTGGTATTGTGGCTATTGATTTTAATCTCTCTTTCAGAAGGACATAAAGGTGACATCTTTTAGACTTTGTGTCCCAGAGGCTGTTGATTTCTTTGACATATCAACTCAGAAAATAAATCCCTAAGAAGCAAAACCAAACTAGACAAAAACTCAACTGCCAAATACCTAGAACACCTCATTAGTTCAAGTAAATGTCAGTTTGGATGTTAGGTTTCACGGAGCAGGCTGGCAGAGTGTTTTGCTGTGTTTTACTTTTTCAGAGGCTGAAGAACATAACCCAGACATCATAAAATCTGACAAATCAATTTTTAATTTGGGGAGATGTAATCTGTAATGATTGTCTGGCCATGACTGCAGGGTGTGCAAAGGATTCCGTTGTTGACCAAACATTATTACTGTGGACAACAGTGACCAACTGATTTTGCTTTTGCTTTTGGCAGATCCTGCCATATCTAGTCTTGTCTGAATGCTGCATTCCTTGTGTATATAGGAACATGAACACTACTGTTTACCAGTGAAAACCAGAAAGCTTTCATCTGAGGTTCCTCATCTCATTATTTTCTCCATCACCTCTTCCTTTTCTTCCTCCTTTTCACCTGTCTTTCTCTCTAATGTGTTGACTGAGTTTTCTGTCCTGCCCTGTTACTGTAGTCGTTAAGTCCCAAGAAAATCACACAGAGGTCTACATTAGTTATAAATTAATTGGCCCATTAGCTCAGGCTTCTTATTAACTCTTAAAATTTATATTAGCCCATTATTCTTGTCTATGTTAGCCACGTGGCTCAGTACCTTATTCAGCAAGGCAGTCACATCTTACTTCTTCTGTGGCTGGGTCACGGCTGTGGAGGAATGGGCTTTCCTCTTCCCATAATTTTCCTGTTCTCATTGACCCACGTCTATTTCCTATTTGGTTGTCCCATCTATACTTCCTGCCTGGATACTGACCTATCAGCATTTGTTTAAAATATAATTGACAGAATTCAATTTTCCCACACCACTGATGCATACCAAAAGAGCTTAATATATCTCTCTGAGAAGCTGAAACACATGAATACACACTAACTAGAGTAAGACTAGAGGTTAGAAAAGATCTAATTGAGAACCGTAAGTGATTCTAATGACAACTATTTTGTGTTGTAAACAGTATAAAGAAGTGGGAGTTACACTCTTTTGGAATTCTTTTTTCCATAGAACCTAACAACTACAACAACTTGAGGCTCTTGGTGAAGACATTTGTCATTTTCAGTTAAGCATTGAGATATAGGCTACATAGACATTCCTCAAGAACATGGCCTGCAATACTTATGTATGTATGTTTCATGGTTTGGGCCTTGTGTCACCATAACCAGCTGTCATTAAGTGCTCATATTAAAGACTTAATTCTCCTGTTAATCACTCCAAACCACAGAGACCTTTGTCTTCTTTAAATATCCAAACAATATTCCTCACCACCTCTGAGGTTTTGAAGCTGTACCTGTGCATGAAGATGATGGGGCAACTCAGCAGCAGAGCTGAATCGAAGCCCACATGGAAGCCTCTCTCATCTCTTCTCCGTCTTTGTCTCACTCATGCCTTTTTAGAGCATGTTCTGCTTCCCGATTTTATCCCATCCATTCTCTTGCTACTCACAACGTTTCCCTCTGAACTACCTTACCTGACTGTGTCTCAAGCATAGAACCCACAGTCTCCTAAAGTATTTGTATATGGAGTGAGAACTTTATTTTTGCAAGTGCCGGATGATTTAACCTCACTTCAGAGATCAGAGATATGGCGCTAGACGTAGACATGGGATGTTGACAGGGGAACATGGGATCTTTTTAATGTAGTAAGTTCAGGAATTGGACTACACATAATAGCATAAAATGACAATCCTCTTTCCTGTTCCCTTTTTACATACTACTGTTTTAGAGGGAGCCTGAGTTCAAATACAGATATTTAACACTCCTAAATCCAGTTTTTTTCCGATTTTCCAGTGGGAGGATGTGAGTTCAGGATTTTTTTTTTTTTTGTCACCAACAGCATCTAGCTATAACATTCTGATACTTCACTCTATTTTATGTATACACTAGAGTTGCAGCACATTGAGATGTTTCTTAAACTGAGTTGGTTTAAAGTTAATCTATGAGTAAATTTATCTCTAATAAAAGCACACGTTAGGTGCTTTTATTTTCATGTGTGTATATAAGTAGTAGTAACTCTGGTATGTGAGTAAGAAACAACCAATACCAGTAATGTATAAATGACTTTTCACAATGAATAGCAGAAGCAAAGATGTCAATACCACCATTCTATGAACAGGGTGGAGCAAGGTTTTATAAGGAGCCTAAACGGTAGAAGCCTAGTCTGTGTGGACCTTCTTCGATACCATTGCCTGATCAAACAAATTTTTGTAAAGAATTGCACTGTGTCATGAACTCAGAATTCCTACTAATAATTAAGGAATTATGGAGCATGATTATTAAAAACTCAGAGAGAGAAATTGGGTTTTGGATTAAAGATCTGTAAAGCAAAGCAGCCAACCACTGGTTCTTAACTTGACTTCAGTCAGAAATGGCGATCCTGCCTCCAGGAATCTCAGAATGTGACTATGCCTGAGAGCTCTCTCCTCCCATTTTATAATCTCTAGTTCTGGGAGTAAAGGCATGCATCACTGGCCAGACTTCACAAACTGTTGATCCTTTTGGGGCCTGAACCCAGCAAACATTGGAAGTGGTGAGAGTTTATATGATTCTAGTAAAAAGATAGCAAACTGACATCCAGATCATGATGCTCATAGTCATACTCTGTTCACAGGCTCCGTATATTTGACTTGGAGTATTGTGAACAAGGACCAGGACATGGGCTGAAGAGTGAGCTAATGATAGTCTCAGGAACAGCACATGAATGAATCAACGGTAGATGGGAAGTTTCTCTGCACACACATCTTTGCTACTTATTAACAAATTTTTACAAATGCCATCTTCAATACCTGCAGTGGCCCTGCATCTCCAGTCTTCCGTCTGTCCCCTTTTCCAGCCCTAGTGACTCAAGAGACACTACCTGATTTTGAGTATGAAGCTGATTATAGGAGTTTCTCTTTCTCAATCCTCCAATCATTTTTGTATCTTTTCAGTTCCATTTCCACTTGTTTGCATAATTGTGCATAGACACACATTTTTGTAGCAGTGCACCTAGCAAATATCCTGTAGTAAACAGTGGGTATAAGTCAAATATCAAAAGGATATCGAGATAAGTGGTGTGGTTTTGATTCTTACCTCAGAATCATCTGGCTCTGATATTTCAACAAATTAACTCAACATCTAGGAGGAAAAAGAAGATAGTTACCTTCTAACCAGCACCCAAAATATAAATTGAAAGTATTTCAAGCAGACCTTATCTAGTTACAAAGGTGATGTGTGTTTATTCAAAGAAAAATAAGAAAATGAACACTTACTAAAATATCAATTGAAATGTTAGTACTCAGGAAATAATGATTCTCTCTGTTTGGTTATATCTTTTCTACTGAAGAGTTTTCTGTGGTGTACGTTTTACCAAAAGAAAAATCATATTAAATTTGCTCAACTTTTAAATCTATTATTCCACATCTCTAGAAAAGATTTTTTCTATATCTCCAGAATAAAACTCCATGCGAAGAAATCTTATTCTTAAATATGCAATTTGCTAACAATGCAAACATTCATCATATGTAGCAAACATTTAAAATCAGAAATATTGAAATTTAGCTTATATAATTTTTTTGTAGGAATGATTATTCTCTTTCATATTCTGGCAGTTGAGTATACAAGGTCAAATATTCCCTAATCTCTTTAGGCTTCCAACACTAGATATTCTTATTCCATTGGTGTAATAATAAAAAATAAACATTATCAAGTTTATATAGCAACAAATTAAGCAAAGACAGACCAGTGTAGATCTTATTCTTTTCTCAATAACACTCATTTTTTTTTAGCAAAAAAAAAATTAGCTTTAAGTAATGTCCCTACCCTCAATATTTTTGCTTTAATTTCAATCAAGTATCTTGGTCATGACAACTTCTAATTGAATGAAAATGGTGTTCAGGTCAGAGAAAAGCAGCTGTGATAGAGCCAGGGTGAGCATACATGGTTTGTTGAATGGTTGTGTCATAGATCTGAGAGTACTTGACTTGAAAGAAACAGTAGCAGTAAATCGTGTATAGCAATGAATTATTTTTTATTGTCTCATATTTTCTCACTTTGATTCTCTTCTGAAAGGCTTATGCTTTCTGGACTTCATTCTATTTTCATCTCTAGAATAGGTTATTAATATTACCTAATTTTAAAGGTATTGTGAGGTTTAGATGGAAAAATACATGGGTAGTGTGCAATTGTAGCATGTGGCTAATGAATATCAATAGTCAAGCAATAAATTACAAGAGTCAGAAGACCACCTGTATGGCATGAAACTTATGCATATGGGGGAGGGAGGAAGTGAGGAGCTACAATACAGGATTTGGAAGTTAGGGGTCAGTTTATATAGAGTCCTGTGGTGAGGACAGTTTAGATTCTAATGATTCTAAGAATAGTTGAAAGTTCCTAAAGAGTTTGGAGTACATACACAACACTGACTTATGCTTCAGGAGAAGATCTGTGTGCCTGGTGGTGAGGCTACTGTGTAAGGGTGAAGAGCATAGGCTAGCAGTGCCCAGGTGTAAACGTTTTATGGCCCAATAAACTTCTCTGCCGATGCAATAATCCAAATCAAAGCAAATTAGAAAAGCCCAGGTTTAAAGGATGCCCGAGCTCCTGGAGGCCCTACAGGAAGAAAGATCTGGAAAAAACGGAGAGGGAACAGGAGAACTGGTAAGACCACATATTCGTTCTCGAGGGGGAAAGTGTTTAAACAGCCTGTGGGAGTGGTCTTGACCCTCTCTGGGTAGAGGTCACCATTTGACAGGCTTTTTGGGAGGTGGAGTCTAGACTGTGGCAACTCCAGGGGAGGGCTCTTGGGGTGGAAAGTTCCACCTCAAACATTCCAGATTCCTTGGACATAGGAGTGCTAGGGGGCTGCGGTGATGCCTGGACTCAAACATTCCAGACTCCTTGGATATAGGAGTGTTAGGGGGCTGGAGAAACACTTCCAACCAAACATCAGTTGCTGGTGTGACCCAGAATGCCAACTGTGATGATGGAAAGACATAGAGGTAGAAATGAGAAAATTTGGGAAGACATTTTAAGGGATTGGAAAGAAAGAGTCAAATGGGGAAGATTCTCCTTGCTCAAGTCAGTGAGTAACAGAAAATGAAAATGGAGCAACTGAAGGATATGGAGATGCTCTTGTCATGATTCTTGATAAGGTTTACAGAGTGTAGAATGCTTATCAAATATGTAAAAGGGTATTAAGAAGGCATATAGAGTCTAACTTTCTCATTGTTCCTCGGAAGAAGCAGGCAGGACTTTTCCTGCCTCTTTTCTCTCTCTCAGACCCTCTGTCTTTTTCTGTCTTCTCTTCCCCTCTCTTCCTTCCTTTTCTAGTTCCCTTCTCTTGCCTCCATAGAACTCCTCACTAAAAAAAAAAGAAGAAGATATAGAGTTTAATGCACAAGAAAGTAGCTCAGAGCTCATAATTCACATTTAAGAAGCATGAGAATTCAGATTTTATTTAATGCCCTAGAGCTAAAGATAATCCTTAAGTCAAAAATGCCAAGAAGTGCTTGCCCATTGTTGAGTACCTGCACTTTGGCGGTGCATAAGGGAGTGCTTTGTGTCTGGCTTCAGAGTGGAAGTGATAGCTGCAGGTGTTCCATGCTCACCGGATCCTAAGATTTACGCTCAGTATGATTCTTTGACACTGAATAAGTCCCTGTTCATGGCACAAGCTCAAGAGGCAAACTATATGCTTCCATTGTTCTTTAGGCTTCAAGAGTGTGTCATGGATAAATGATAATGTCATGAATATAATAAGGAATGAGTAGTGAATCCAAACCGAACTATATGAAGAAAATAACAAAGTAAGATCTGTTTCACATGACATGAGATTTGTGTCAAGGGTGTCCTAATTCTACTCTGAGACAGTATAAGCTTACTTTTTTGACTAATGGTGTAAGAGCATACTTTCATCACTTTCTCATTCTCAGGGAATTCTGGCATTTGTCTCATTTGCCAGTTTCAGGAGATGAGATGATCTCCATGAAGACTGATACAAAACCTACTGCGTTATTGACACCCTTGGAGGGCAATCTTTAAAAATAGATATTACTGCATGCTAGTGAGTTAAGAAAGCATTTCTCTTGCCTGGGGTCACGAACCTGACACAATTAGCACAGTGAAATCTGCCACACATCTAATCAGAGGTAGTTAATTTGGTTTTCTAAAATTAAACAAAGTGTCAGTTTATCATTAGTCTTGAGAATTACTGCATTTTGAATACCCCAAAAGGGCATTATTGGATCTGAATGTTAACAACCTACAAATATATTGAGGATAATGAGCATCTGAATGTTCCTTAAGAAAAAAATGTCCCTGACATGCATGCATGAATGGTAACTCATCATGGCCAGAAATTTTAAAATTTATGATCATTGCAACATGAAAAAATAATTATGAATAATAAAACTCTGTTACAATAATTAGCTATAATGAATGCTCATGGTGAGCTAAATGAACTGGAACAATTTAGGGCAATAGAACATAATTTGCATTTTGTGTTATGCCAGATCATTTAATCATTACAAGGAAAAAGAAAAAAGAGCATCAGAAAGACAGAGAGAGGGACAACAGGGGCATTGATGAGAAAGTAAAGTCAATTGACATACTTTGTATCTTTATATCTTGTAAAAGAAACACAAATCCTGCATGTTGATGTTTTTCTAAAAGTCCATTCTAACTTTTTCAAGGGCAGCAGAGGGTAAAGCAATACAAATTATCTATATAGAAGAGGCTCAAATCAGACACAGTTGAATTTGAACCTGTACATATTTACTTACAAGTTACCTAATCTAGGCAACCTCCCTAACTGCCAGAAGTTTCAGGGTCATCTGTAAACTAGGATACTGATGATACAACCTAAATCTTTGATGGAAGCAAACAGGTAGTATTAAGATGATGCTTGGCCAACATTTATTATGCACCAGCTGTTATGATTTTTTGCCAGCGGGTCCCGAGCTTGGGGCGGGGTGGGCTGGTCCCAGCAACAGTGAGGTTCCCTGATCAGGAGAGCCACCAGCCCTGAGCAGGGCCCCGCAAGCTGCTGCGCAGGTAAGCAGGTGGGAGACATGTGGACAGACACATTGTACAGAATGGAATTGAATATTTATTAGTTGAATTATGGAATGGAGAGGAAAGAGGGGAGAAGGGGGAAGAGAGGAGAGAGAAAGAGAGGGAAAGAAAGAGAAGATGACAGAGCAAGAGAGAAAGGAGAAGAGGGGGAGAGAAAAGGGACTGCAGAGAGCAGACAAGATGGCAAGAGGAGGGAATGGGTGGGGCAGCAGGGGGTGGGCGTGGCTTGTCTCTTAAAGTGATGGAACAATCATAACACCAGCCATCCACTTTGGTACCTTCACAGGAACAGAAACAGTTAAGACAATCTTAATCTCAAAATGCTGTAGCTATCTCTTTTACAGATTATAAAGCATACATATAAAATATTCAGTTATGAGTAAATCAGCGAAATTTAGAGTCCAAGTGTCCATTGCTACTCCAAGCAGCCTCTACCAGGGATCATTTGCACAGTGGTCAAGACATCAAGGTTACATTTGCAAACTAGACTGTGCATCATTGAATAGGCAAATGGATCTTGTTCTAATTAAGTCAAGACTGCAATCTATAAGAAAGCATTTGGAAATTCCTATCTGGTGCTATATGTTTCAATGGCCCCTACAAAGTGGCTATCTCAGCTGGGGGGCAACATGCTGCTTTGGTTGATTGTCACCCTCAGGTCTAAGAGGAGTGTTCTTTGTGACACTGAGCAGGATTGACGGGCTGTCATTCACCAACTCATCCGAGTTTCCTGGGCTAACTATCTACTATCTACTATAGGACTGTCTTTGACTTGATGATGTTGAGCTGGTATTTGGCTTGGGTCAGAGTAATGAGAAGCACAGAAGGTCTAGACTCAGAAAGCAGTAAAACAGCAGATACAATTTTCCCAGCTTTCAAGGTTTCCTTGGATTCTGCCTGCAAATAAAGGTCCAAATGAACCTGCAATCTTTATCTGTTCTGAGAGTAGTGGGAGAGGCATCTCATTGTACCCTTAGTTTTTAAATAGAAACATTGAAGTGGAACACTGCTTATAATCCTATTTAGAATGTCATGGGCTATGTAAAATAAATCTTGTCTTAAAGTGTTCATATATGGTGGGAAATCTGCCATGGTTTACAGTGAGTAACAGTAGGCAGAGCCGGGAACTGTCAAAATGCATGTGGGTTGACCTTTTTCTTTGTATTGAACCATAACAATAGTGTAAACCCTAAAAAGAATAAACAAATGATAAGAATCCTCGCATTATAGACTGCTATTTTTCCATGATGGGACTTCTTTTTTGTTAAAAACAAATATAATATTAAGATTCCAGCCCCAGCTATATTCTGATCTTGCAGCATGACTTACTCCTGCCCCCTATGCAGATACACACGAATCCTCTCTGGTAGCATTTGTTTGCACTATAGTATTTTGCTTGCCAGCGACTACTCAATATCTAGGCAAAGCTGGAAATTTATTTTTTATTTCCTTATCTCTAAATCTCTTCCACTTTCTCATTCTGGACTCTTTCTAGACAAAATGTTTGGTTTTCATTCCTGGCTTCTTCCCCATTGAACGTATACCTTTAGACTGGTAAAAGAAATACCTCCAGGTGAAAGAGAGACTTTCAGGATTCTGCTTCTGGATAAAAAAGAAAGTATAGAACAGTCGGAATAGCGAAGCTTTCTTTGTCAATCTAAGCTTTGGGCAAACATTTCAGTCTGCATTTCCAGGGTAGAATCACAAGGCAGAGTTTAAGGAATGGCTTCATTTTCATCTACAGAAAGAAAATAAGAGAACTTGCTGGAGATTGAATGGTCTCACTCTCCACAAGGATATATCTGTTGACCAACAGCTATTAAATCTCACATGTGAAATTTTGATTTTGATTAAGGATGATAAGAACACAGTAATCACAATTATTGATTCTACAGATACAATGAGAAAGACCACCAACCAAAATCATCATGACCTAATAAATTAAAGCAAGCTTTTTTATTCATACATGGTCTGTTTCTCTTTAAAGGTGGGATTCAGGAGGTCATCACTGTACATGGGCAAGTTAGGGGTTTTTTATAATTTAGGAGTTGGGGCTTTCCAAATGGAAGATTTGGCAGGCAAACAAACAGGATTATAGGAACAGAATAAGCATAACAAGTTGTTCATAACAACTTTTTAAAACAAAGACATCGTTGCAAGGTGGTCACTGTTGTAATCAAAACAAGGTCATCATAATAATCTTTTGAAACAATGCTGTGGTATTGTTTTCTGGAGCAGGCAACCCAGAACCATTTGTAGTTAAATTTACAGGTAGAGCATAGCCCAATCTATGAGAAACAGATTTAATCATAAACACGAATGGATCAAGTTTGTCTTTATTATAAGATGGCTTTCAAGCTTATTATGAAGGCAGGGTATTTTATCACAACCATTCTCCAAGTTGACTTTAGCTTTACAAAAAAGGGAAAAAATGGGGTAAATTCTAAATTGCAAATTTTCTCAACTCCCTAAACAAAATTTATTATGCAGCTATTTTTTAGTGAACTGTTTTGTTGAGAGGGGAGGAAGTGACAAAGAAAACAAAAGGAAGAGACATTGGTTCACTTAATTGCTTGGATTTTTATTTAAAAGAAAACATAGTATTTATCATTGCTGATACAATAGCTTTTAGGGGTCTTCTGCCAGCCAAAATACACCTGTAATTGAATTTCTGGCATTGCCATTTTCTCAGGGGATCCAGTGAAACAATTTTATTCTCAACTACAAATTGGAACTTCTTAAGAAAGTAGTGTCTGGTCATGTTGTTCGAACTGACTTTAATCAAAAGGTTCAAAGTCCCCATTTTGAAGCTCAGATTTGTTGTTTTTATATTAATTGCATATGTTTGCCTTTTCTGGGTCAAAGCAAAATTTTCTCTAAACCAAATACTTTCATGTAAAGACAAGGATAGTTGGACATCAAAATGTATTTTTCCTGAGGAATGGTTTGAAACTATTTCTTTTGATAACATTCTGCCTGACATGTTCAGTGCACCCATCACATCAAAGCTGATACTGTCTTTAAAACAGAGAGGAAGTCCTTTAATTTTGTTTTTCTTAGAAAATGAATGTTTCGTATTATTCTCCTTGTATATTTTTTTAAAAAACCCACCAATATACTTTCAAAAGAGAGTTTTCAATAACCTTGAGTAGAAATGTAGAATGCACATTCTGCATTTCAGATTTTGAAGTTTAGAAATGACAGAATTGAAGAAAAGTTGTTAAAGGAGGTCACTGTGGGGCAGAGCTGTAAAATGTTTAATGCTGATCTTAGTGGCCAAAACCTGCATGAATGCCTTTAACATACCTCTCCTTGGATGGTTGCAGAGTGACATGGTGCTTATGTCTATCCGTTTCATTTTCATCTTCATCCTCAAACCACTGGGTTCTGGCTTCCTGATGCAACTAAGTTATTTACACATATCTCTTGCTGCACAGGAGATAGATAGCTGAGATCAGTATCAAATGACTTTCTTGAAAGGATCCATAAAACACTGATTAAAGTATTATTGATGAGAACTTACCATGGAAGGAAATTACATGAGATGACTGCAGGTTTATGGCTCCTCAATACTTTGTCTAAAATGTCAAATAGACTGAAGTTTTGAAAGAGGGATTTTAAGAGCTAACAAAATGTGTGTATTTCCTACAACCACTGCTAAGAACAATGAAGTCAACAATACTCCTAAAATCCCATACATTTGTTGTTTCAGAACACTTTCTGAGCATCTAGAATAGTGACTCTCAACCTGGGGGCCACAACCCTCTGGGGTCAAATATCAGATATTCTGCACATCAGATATTTATATTATGGTTCATAACCATAGCAAATTTTCAGCTATGAAATAGCAACAAAATAATTTTATGGAGGGGTCACCACAACATGAAGAACTGTACTAAAGAGTCGAAGCATTAGGAAGATTGAGAACCACTGATCTTAAATCTATTCCAAAAACTGACTTATTTATTATATATAAATAGTACACAGACAGACAGGTACACACACACACACACACACACACACACACACACGTTACTTATTTATACTAAGTAAATGACTAAATTCTGTAGTTAATTCTTAGGGCACAAAACTCCACTCAGAGAGTCACATAGGCAAAATTCAACTTTTCTAATATATTTACATCTTCAACAAAGGAGGGTTGATGTAAGAAACCAGTGGTCAGTAAGGACCTCATGAAATACAGAGAGAACCATTGAGTTTACTTTTGCCTGTGAAGCATCCTTGGGGAGAAGAAAATGCGAGAACAAAGTAAGACTGGCTCTTAGCCAGTTTGTCTAACACACTTGGTTCTCCCTTTTAGGTAAATCTCTTTTGACTGTCACACGACACTCTGAAAGGAAACTCTGTTTTCCACAGTTTCCACTACCAATGAACTTGTATGAGTACAAGTTATAAGATCCCTCACTGTTAGAAATTTCCTCAGCTTGATTCAAGACTTCCTTCTTGTTCCTGGTTTGACTTCTTCACGTTAGTTCCTTTGCAGCAACAGTGTCAATCATAGGTTCCTTGCAACTAAGGTAAGAACTCTATCCTTGCCCTGAGTCCAAACAGTCTTCTACACTAGAGGGTAATATAGCTTGCTGTCTTGAAGTTACTTGAAAAATTTCAGAACTCATTTTGATGGGTGCTAAGTCTGCTTAACCAAAAGCTCCATAGTTAACGCATTTTTTCTCACTTTCCCCCACATGAAATCCATCATCAGTTTCATCAATTTGTTTAAATGTGTCTAGAATATAGCAGCTCCCCTCTATCTCTCTCACCAAATATCTTATTTAAATGATAACAAACTCTTCTTGGTTTGATTGCAAGCTTTTATATTTATCTACATATAAAGTGATTTATTTTCAAGAATTTGGTCAAAGGATTATGGGGGGTGAAAATCTGAAATTTATGGGGATGGCTAGCTGGCAGTTTCCAGCTGGAAACCAAGATAGAGTTTATGTTGAAATCTTAAGTTTGAAATCTATGAGAAGATCAATGGGGTTGAAACCTAAGCAAAATTTCTGTGTTATAGTCTTGAACCAGTACATATTATTCTCCAGAAAATGATGTGTCTTGCTCCAAAGTCCTTCAGGAAACTGCTAGAGATTCACCCATATTACTAACATTAACATCTTTTCTTTATGATTGTTAACAGTGCAAGTGTAAAATACTTTTATTGCAATAACAGAACTATTGTTTGCTGCAGCAAGCATAATTTAGACAAATGTATGCATGAAATTTAACCATTACTACCCCAGCTCTTCCTAGTCTAGTTTTGACTCACAGCTGGAGTTTTGCTTTTTACGCAGGAACCTGAGCGTGTTTTTCTTTATTCACACCTTCCCAAATATTGTCTTTCCAGTTCTGCATCTGTCCCACTATAGGTGTAGTGACTGGATAAACTGTACTAACTTTGATGCTGTTATGGGTTTTTTTCTCACTTTTTTATACTCTGTGGACTAATATCGGCATGCTGTTCTTTAGTTGAAACCCTTTTATTCTGTTATGGTGATTTTTGCAAACTTTCCCTCCTATGCCAGTATTTTTACTTTTTCTGTGTTTGTGCTATTCCTGGGTATGGGGTTTGCCTTGGAGTGTGGCTGATATACTCTGAGATACTCTCTTTAAGAGAATTGACTTTCCTTTTGCCAGTAGGTGTCAAATGCAAATGCCTTACCTATGTTACTGGAAAAATACACCACAGAGGCCAAGGATGACTAACCTTACTTTCTATCTTTCCAGTACTATTTAGTTGACATAGTAAGAACATTTTCTCTCTGAATTAAGTCTTATTTTTAAGACAAATGAGATGTGCTTTGCATTACTGAATTACATTGAGAGAAGATAATAGGAAAGATCATATATACAGATATAGATTATATACATATATTTAGCATGATTCGTGGAAACTGTGAGGTATGTGCTCACAGCATCATATTCATTTTCTCCTCAATGTAAGTTCATGAAACATCTGAAATACTCTGACTGTGGTTTAGAATAGTGAAAATATACACAACCATCCTGACTATTATTTAGATAGAGGCCTTAGTTATAGTCAGGATACTTTTTTTTATCCATTTTCATAGTTTGTTACCCACTTTCAAATATGCCATACTTATTAATATACATGATCAGTTACTGAGTAAATATTTACATAGTCAATGTGTTGGATCTAAGTTCCTATCCACTAGACAGGATATATGTATATGTACTTAGCTTTTCTCATACATTTCAGTTTTCTTCATGAGCGTTCTTTCCATTTTTTACATATTTTATCCTGTGGTTTAGAAAATACCCAATTGTCCTCTAAGCCTCGAGTATCTCATCAATAAAAATAATCTATAGTGCTTTGAGTCAAACTTCTCACTCTTTCGTTTAACCAGAAAGCATCTGGTAGCATTGGTAAAATAAGCCTGAAGGTCAAACAAGTGAAGAGAAAAAAAAAACTGAACTGGAATTTTTAAACTTTAAAAATTATTTGTGAAAGTATTAATGATAAAATGACCTTTCATTACTTCAGAATTTTTACATTGAGTCAACATCCATTGTTAATCTGGCTTTTTATTACACTAAATTCTAATAGTTTGGAACACTTTTGAGTTAGAATTAACTGTATCAAGGTTCTTCTGTAATGATCATTATAATTAGTGTCTGTTTGATATTTGCCAATAGATTATAAATTCTTTGAGAGCATGAGGCATGCTGCTTATGTTTCTTTATCCCTAGGGCTTAACATCTGATGGCTCATCAGTAAATGATAATTGCTTTTAATTAAGTTAGCATAGATAGAATTCATATAGACTAAAATAATTTTCAAAGTGGGGAACACAGTTAAAAACAGTTCAGTTAATATTTTCTAGTGTGAATGCGGATATTTGTAAGTTTCCTGATAAAAGATGTGGATTAAAACAATTTTATCAGTTTGTTTTACTTCTGACTTTTAAGCAAGCAATAATAATTCAAAATCTTCTAAACATAAGCACATGTTTGTGTAGGCTGGACAATTTACCTTGTCTGGCATTGACCAGTAATTTGAATGACCTTTGCATTCTTCAGACATCTGCTCTGTCTCTGATAAATAGGGCAGTATAAGAGGAAAACCTTGCTTAGGGCTTTAACATGTTAGCTTTGTGGGCAGGGGGATTATGGATGTATATGATTTTAATCATGGAAGATTATAAATATCCAATCAGAATTTTTTTAATCGAAGAATAAATTAGCTTCCGAAAAAAACATTGGAATTTGAAAATGAGGCAGGCAGCTCCCAGGGTAGTGAGATTTTTAACAATAAGATTGTCCACTGAGAGAAGATTTTTAATTTTTCTAAGAGTGTTGGCGACAAATTGAACTAATTAACATCGATTCCTATAACAGTTTTAAAGAGATAAGTATGGACTCTAATTTTATTATTAAGGAACTGAAGTCTAAAAAGCTTAAACTCTTCACAGGTCACAAAATAGAAACTGAAAGAACATTTGAATGCAGTTTTTCCGTGTGCCAAGACACATACCCTTTTGATTCCATCCCTTAGAGATATTACATGATGAAGGTAGAGAAGATAATGGTATGATCAATGGTTTGTATGAACGGGATTATGCACTGGTTATCAATGGTTCGTCTTCAAAGAAACTCTATGTGATAACTTACCACCAGAAAATTAGATGGCTTGGTTAAAGGTACTCAGCCTACAGATGAGGCCAGGCTTTGGGGGAAAAACTAGTCTTTTAAAGTTTATTTCTAATTTTGATTTTAGTTTTTAAGGAAGAAAACAAGTTTACTAAGTTTGCTACAAAGAGAGCTCTAATCATCACAGTAACAGAAGTACTAGCTGCATACACTCTCTTTACTAAATAAGAGATGTCATTGCAAATTATTCATTCAAAATATAGCATATATTAAGCTCTAAGTATGGAAGCTCTTTTCTTCCTACACATTCCCCAATTTAATAGTTTATTAAATTATTCATGAAAATAACACATGCTAGTTCATAGTTATGCATATATGTAGACACACACATACATGTTATTCTTTTCTGTATTTAGTTTTGTGGAAATATCTGACACAGCCATCACTTTTGGGTGTGCCTGTTGCAGTTCGGGCATTTCCATCTAAATGCCAGGCAATTTGCAATTACATTTTGTTTTATGACCTTTCAGTTCCTATCCAATCTACTTGACAGTGCTCATCCAACACCTGTGGCAATTTTGCCCAATATGGGAGTGTGTTTTCTTGAGACAGTAACTTGTGGTGAATAAATCAAATCTAACTCAAAACTTCTGCAATGTCTCCATTACCAATTTATCTGCAAATGGAATGACATAAAGCGTCATGTTTTCTGGCATGATATGTTTCTTTAAAATCTACGCTGATTCCTATTCATGGACTGATGTTTTTTAAAAAGCAACTGGTTGTTTTTATGACTAGGCCATTCATCATTCTAGGAAAATTAGAAAGGAGAGTATACATAACTATCACAAAGAAGATCTTTGAATGCTATTATTTGCCTCAAAAATTTATACAAAATATGTAAACTGTGTAGGTGTTGTATGTTTCATATTTAATTACTTTCTGCCCTTACACCATATCTGAGTATTTATGTGCATGCCCTTTGCATCCTTTAAAACAGACTATTCATTTTGAGGAGCAGAGTAAGTGACTTGTGTGCCTTCTCTGCCTAGCACAACACAATGCTCATAGTAGACACTCAACATTCCTTGTTTGAGTCCTCGGTTAATTGCAGAGTTATGTACAGTAGTGTCTGGCTACCCACCACAAATCCTTGAATTTGTTTTTCTTCCAGTTCTTATTTGTTGTATAGTCATAAGAAGTTATTCACACCTCAGCCTTTCATCTGTGGATTGGGACTCATAATAATAGTTCTCACAACCTGGACCCAAATGAGGTAACTGGCCCTGGGGAATGGTACAGTGTAAGGACCAAAAATACTACTGACTTTAATGATTTATTTTAAAATTCTTATTGAGCGCAAATTATGTCCAATTAGGTCCCAAAGTTAGTGGTGACAGAGAGATGACAAGTTCTTATAATCCATTATGTGGAAATCTGGTTCAAGTATCTAAATGCTTCCTAGAACCAAGGAAACATTCAAAGTGAAAGCAGGCTTTGAACTGACACCCACTTATGCACCTGCCCAAAGGTAAAGAGTCAGAAAGGTTTAAGCTTTAAAATATATGTGTGTGCACACACTTGAATGCGTGTGTTTGTGTGTGTGTGTGTGTGTGTGTGTGTGTGTGTGTTTACAACCTCACAGAGGACTTTCAAAGTTTGAGAAGTATCAGAGGAAGATTTTCCCCATACCTCTGTGAGGCTCATCTCCAATGTTCATAAAACAAAGGAAGAGAAAGTAAGGTAAGATACCATGTTCTAGCCTGCTATGGAATCTGTACTTCAGGCTTCATCCATTGACTTGCTAAGGGTTTTGGCTTCACTGACTTGATGCAAAAGGGTCTTTTATCTAGTATATAAAATTTCACTAAAATAAGTATTTCAAATAAAAACTTCATGACTTTTATTGGTACCTAGAGCTCATGTATCTTTATCCACTATTCTCCAAGGAAGCTGACACTTCCTTGTTAACCAGCACTATATACACATGTACATACCCATCAGAAAAGTAAAGAAAGAAGGGGGAGTTTATCTTAAGGACTCAGTCTTGAATACATTATTCCAATCATACTGGCAAAATTAGTCATGGGGCCATGCACTATTTGCAAGGGTCACTAAGAAATGCAGTTTGTATCCATCAATCTCTTTGCTTTTCTTCAATGAGGTTTAGTTATCAAAGCAAACAAAGGTGGGGATTAGTGAGGTAGCTCAGTGTTGCCTTGCAAGCATGGGGACTTGAGTTCGATCTTCAGAACTCACATGAAAATGCTGGTATGGTGGCATGATCACCATAATCTTGGTAATAGGAAGGCAGAAGCATGCGGATCCTTGGGGTTTCTGGCTAGCCAGTCTAGACTACCTGATGAATTCCAAGCTAGTGAGAGATTGGGTATCAACAGAGGTAGATAGCAATCTTGAGCATGGCACTTATTGCTGTCATTTGACTGCCACATGAAAGTACACACATATCTACCTACCTAACCTGTTTACACACATAAATGCACACATAAAAAAGGAAGAAGGGATATGAAAGAATAATTGTCTATTGGTATCTTTGCATATTATTGCCCCAACTCTCTAAGGATGATACTGTTGGCTACATTCTATAGATAAGCTCGTTGAAATTCACAGAGAGGAGCTTTCTTATTAAAAACAACTTACCTTGGAGGGTCATGGAAAGACTATTACAGCCAAGGCTGCACCACACTAGGCTTAGGCTTTCAGCATGGAAGAGAAGGAAAAAGAAACAGCTGCTTCATGTTGTTTTGCAGTATATCAGCAAGCAGGCAGCTACACTTTCCTGTGCTATGGGAAGCCTCTGTTTTGCAGGCAACTTGGTGGGAGGTAGATTTAAAGGAGACAGATTAAATCACTGAAAATAGTAACTGGAGTTAAACCCCTGGAAAAAAAGCACAATTTGTTTTCAATTACTTGATTACACTGACTTCAAAGAGCTCTCGGTAGTTGACACCTCTGAGGGTGTGTGTGTGTGTGTGTGTGTGTGTGTGTGTGTGT
>NW_004949103.1:11743735-11772542 GCF_000317375.1 Microtus ochrogaster
AGTGTGTGTGCTATACACCTCTGAGGGTGTGTGTGTGTGTGTGTGTGTGTGTGTGTGTGTGTGTGTTTGTGTGTATTTCATCAGTTTTACTTGAATTTCCCATTTGAGAGAACAAACTTAGAACATAAGTAATATAAATCTGTGCCCAGAACAAATTCAGTGTTGAATTTGTGGAGATGACAAGATAATTAAAACAAATGTAGGTACAAAAAGATTAGACAAAGGCTTAGAGATTTGCCCAAATCTTGAGGTCAGATATTCATGAGCCATGAAATTGTTTAAAGATTTAAAGCTTGGGGTAAATAATCATACATTTGGAATAATTGCTTAAACAAAGACTTTGAACACTGTTTAGGAAACTAATAACAGAAGTTAAGCAGGAGAGAAAGTGCTGTGACATGGTAGCCCGGGTATTATGAAGCATCCAGATGTGTTAAGACAGCATATTTGGCTTCCTCCCTTTCTCCCGGCAGACATGGGTAAAGTCCCTGAGTGGTCTTCACTAAAGACAATTATAAGTACTTTTTTCAGTCATTGCTTCATTTAATCAGGAATAAAAATTTAATTTAGAGCCTTTATTTTTAAATTCTTTTTGATTTTTTGCCATGTGAACCAGAATTAGATTCTCTTGTCTGTCATTTGTTGCTTACCAGGCCATTCATTCTTGTAGCAGGGTTACTCTACAGGTTTGGATGACAAGTAAGTTTGGATGGGAGCTGGGGGATAGGGTGACTGTGCAATGGTGTTTCCACGGATGTAAACCTGGAACTTTAAAGTACATGTTCCTACATAGTAAGCATTCTGTCTAGTTGAAATTTTCTGTCCATTGACACACCTCATCTCAATGATCTATGCTCCCCACTCAATCCCAGATAACCAACATTCTACTCTTGATTTCCATGAACTCAGCTTTTTTTACAAGTATGTGCTGAGGGGCACACACACATGTTAACGTGCACATGGGGAAGTCAGAGGACAACGTAGAGTTGCTAGTTCTGTCTTCACCATGTTGATTCTAGGGCTCAAGTTAAGGTCACCAGGCTTGGTGGCAAACACCTTTACCCATTAAGACAACTTGTCAACCTGAGATCAAGTTTTTGAAATGTCATGTTTAATTGAGATCATATGGCATTCATTTTTTGACTTGCTCAACTAAACCATGTTGACTATAGTTACTAATTATGTATTATATTTTGGTTAATACTAATAACACAAGTTTTAAGTATTTCTACTATATGAAAATATCGTATTTTAAGCAATTGTTATATCAGCTGACTCACCTGAGCCATTTCCATTTCATAGAATTCAGAAATCTCAGGAAATATTGTATATGCACATAAAATATGGTCACTTAACAAAAAGAAATATGTTTCTTTCTTTCTTAGAGTAAACGTGTTAATAGCAAAAAAAAAAAAAATCAGATCTTGATGCTAGAAACTTGACTCAGCAGTTAAGAGTGTATACTGCTCTTCCAAGAGACCTGATTTTGTTTTTTAGCACCATTGTCAGGTAGTTCACAACCACTGCTAACACTACTTCCAGAGAATTCAATGCCTTCTTCTGTCCATCAATATCTGCACTTCTGACATTTATATTCTCTATTTTCCGTATACTCTTACAGACTTGGGCATGGATGCCTGTCATTTATGCAGTACATATTATTAGTGTTTTGTGTTTGTCTTTCACAGTAACACACACTGTGCATTTCTAGGATATATCCAAAATATTAAATCATGGGATATAAAATGGAAATATGGTTTTAAATCTCCTTTCTGGTGATACAATGTCATGAGAGCAGGTGGCATTAGTGCTAAGCATCCGAGAGACTGGCTATTGAAAGCTCTGGATTTTTCATTTCATAGAGGATTATTATCCTTTAGTACTGCCAGACAGAATGGTCCTTGATTTTCTGCAGACCTATTACCTTCCCCAAAACTCATCTATTAGCTACAATGTGGCTTGTTCTTCTATATTACTGCGATTTCACACAAAAGGCTTTCCTCAAGTACATAGAAATTTGTTTAAACATACAATGGAATGAACGATTATATTAGTTTATAATTGCTCTTAGACTCTTTATCTCTTGGATTTGCCTCATTACTCATTTGAAGCAGTTTGAATGAGATCATCTCAACATTTACTGAAGTAAATGTAATCTATAAATCACTGGAAACAAGTACAGGCTGCAAATTCCTTATCTGAAATGTTTGGGAACAGAAGCATTTTGATTTCAGAGGTTGTTTATTTGTTCTTGTTTTTCTTCTGATTTTAAGAATATCTGCACAGCACTTGACCTATGAGCAATTCTAATCTGAAAATGTGACATGTGACATGCTGCAAAATCCTGAACTCCTTGAGTGTCATGCCAATGTTCCAAAGGTCTGTGATGTGGGATGTCCTCCTCTTTTGTGTTGCTTTTATGTGTTGATGAATAAATCTGTTTCAGCCAATGACTTAATAGAGCAAAGCCAGGTGGGAAATCTGAACAGAGATTCATATAGAGATTAGGCAGAGTCACTGAGACACCATTTAGTTGCTGAAGGAGAAGAACAGACAGCACCGGAACCTTACTGACAGGCCACGGCTTCATGGTCATACGTTGACTAATAGAAATGGGTTAATTTAAGACGTAAGAGATAGTTGATAAGAAGCCTTAGCTAGTAGGCCAAGCAGTGTTGCAATTAATATAGTTTCTGTGTGATTATTTTGGTCTGGGTGGCTGGGAATGAAGGAGTACTCTAGCTTTACAAGTGTGGATTTTGGAGCCTCTTCCCTTTGCACTTTCAGGGTGGGGATGTCTAGCCTGTGTTATATCATATCACATTCCATTGCCTTTGTGGGTAATAACTATGTTGAGTGAGTGCCAAATGCTGCTTTGTACCAAGCAAAAAGGGGAAAATATGTAGCCTTAACCAAGACCTAAAGCTAACCCATTGTTTCTGCCATGGAAGGGTGCAGGCTTCTGTCCCAGAGAGGTTAGATGTCCCTTCCATGGCTACAGAGCTCAATCACAACAAGTAAAGTTGCAAAGTGAAGTCACACCGGATAGACTACAATCCAACATGCTTTACTTGTTAGTCTGTTTTTTCTCAGGTGATTTGGACTTTTCTCGATGATGAGAATAGTCAAAAGTACTAACAGTTTGTTTTAGCCAAATGGGAATAAATGATTAGTTTGTTTCTTTCATTAACCCCTCATTGTCCTGAGATCCAAACATCATAATTTTACATGTGAAATTTCTTAGCTGGAATAAAGGACTACCAAGGAATATTCAAGTTATACTTTTCTGACACTATAACAGAACAGTTGGTGCTTTTTGTTGTTGTTTGTTTGTTTCCTTGGTGCTTGCTTTTCTATGTCCAATTAAAAACAGATTATGTTTTTGAACATTAGAAATTTTCCTGAAACCTGAGCTCCTGCAGCTCAGGCTTATATGTGTGACCTTAAAAAAAGTCACTACACAAATACTGTGAATGGTTTGCTTTTGTTTTTGTTTTGCTATTGTTTTGTTTCCTTTGTTATTTTTGTTTTGTTTGTTTTTTTTTTTTTTTGAGAGCACAAACACTTCTCTGGGGTTTCATGGCTGTGTTTCCAAATATAACTATGCATGGCAATGAAAATACTTGAGTCTACTTCCTCCTCTTATAGGGAAGATGTCATTCTCAATGTCTTTAATGAGTTAAGATGGCTTCTGATATGTAAGAGACTTGAAATCCTGCTTTTACAGAATTAAATATTAGCCCTACTTTTTATGCAATATTCTGTCACTTTGCCCATTTCCTTTTCTGACTCAAGCCATAAGTACTCTTCAGAGCCAATTTCAATAAATAAATAAAGAAGAAAAGAACAGAAAAAGGAAGGAAAAATACTTTGAAACTTTTATTTGATCAGCAGTCTCAAGATCTAAAGGGGATTACATTTTCCCTCTTTCTTATTTCTCGCACTAGCATAAATAATCCTCTTTGTGATAATGCCCTGTCTCCCAGAGCGCTTGTTTATCATAAGAGGTCCCTTGTTTCCGTGGACCAGTGCACTCAGAAGCTTGGCTGACTTTCTGATGCAAATGTCGGACAGCAACCACGTCTTTGCTTTTCTAGGCAAATCGCTTAGTTTTTACAGCACTATGGTTGATTTACAAGACTTTTGAAATATTGAAATTGCCCCTTATACTGAAAGAAATGCAACATATAGTCATTTTAGTATAAAAACATTTGGAAGACTAATTTATAGGGAAATAGGTTACAGGGCTTTGGATAATATTCAACTCTGAGCAAACTAAGGCAGCCTCAGTGTGAAGTGAGTGTATTGGAGTGTAGATGAAGCCCATCCCAAGGAAAAATTATAATTTGTGACTTTCGATTTAAATAATTCTTACAGGGATATTGAAATGAAATTTAAAAAGAGTATCAGCAATCAGTCGGTTCTTTTCTTTCAACATACTATTTTCAGTTTTTATTGATAAAGTATCCAAGTATCTATCAACCATATGTGTAATGAAAAATAGTCTCTAACATGTCTAAACATTTCACGGGAGTTATAATTCTATTCAGCAAAAAAGTGACGGAAATTCAGAGGCGACTAAATTATTACACATACTTAATATGCCAGGGGCACTGATGGGCCGCTTAGATATTATTATGAACTTTATTCCCTGCCCATGTATGAAAACTTAGTGTTAAGTTTTATGCATCATTACCTCAGAGAATAGAAGTCAGAGATGTAAAGTAACATTGTGCCATGTCACAGTTATTAAACTTGTGACCAAAGATACAGTCTAGAGATTCTGTTGGGAAGCTGAGAACAGAGTAAGATCAACACATTTCTTTAAAAAAAAAATCCTTTATATATAATTTTAGATCCATATAGCTCCAACTAAGCACAACTAGCTAAAAACCATATTTTTGAATGATAGTTGATATGTTGTTACTAGGGAATGTGAATTGGCTTCTAAGAATGTGTTATAAAACTACTGAGTTCTTACAGAAATCATGGAAACTGCTATAAAGAGGAACACAAAATATACTCTCAGAGAGTTGCTTAACAACAGACAAGTGACATAAAACCCAACATGGGATACGAAGTGAGACTACAAGCTGTTGAAAAGGAGCAGAACAAGGAACAGGAAAATTTTGGTTCAACCCCAAAGCCTAGGAATACTCATCCTTTCCTGACCATTTAATCAGTTTGTATTGGAACATCTTAGGGGAACTGAAACTTGCACAGTCGTTCAGGAAAATGAAGGAACAGAGCCCTATGACTTTAACCTGAACCTACTGATGTAAGCCAATAATCCTAACTACTCTGGAGTCTCAGGCAGGAGAATCACAGTTTCAAGGTATCCCTGAGTTATAGAGTTAGTTCAGCTACCTGGTCACCTTCATTAGTCTCTATCTCAAGGTTTTAAAAAGTTCTTATGAAAGTACAGGAGCATGGTTTGGAAATAGAACACATGTTTAGCACATACTGGGCCCTGCGTTCATTCACCAGCACAAAAAAAACCAAAACAAAACAAAACAAAAAAACGAAGGAAGAGAAAAGAGGGGAAGGAGGAGAAAGAGCTATGACTTCAAAGGGCTCACAACCAAGTAAGCACGGCAGCTAAAATAGTAGTAATGCCACGATAAGGGTGGTCTACAAAGATCATAGGTGAATGCTGGGCTATAATCCCTATGCCAATCATCAGGAAAGGTTTCACAATAGAAGAGATAGTTAAATTGGGCTGAGACTAGAAAAATAAGGAGTAGGTGAGGGTGTCACGTGCTTTGATGAATAGTGTCATCAAAGGGTAGAAACTACAGTCTATAGGCAAAAGTGATTTAGAATTTCTGAAAATCAGATTGAAAAGACATGGAAAGGAAGGCAGAGAAAATTGACACAGCCATCCCTCCACAAAAACAGACTTCATAATTGTCACAAGTGCCAGAACGCTACTCATCCACTTACTGTTTCAGAAACATTTATTGTACGTCAGAGGTTCCAATATTCAGTAGAATGTGTCTTTCCAGTGAAAACTGTTGTATTTTCAATTGCTGGAAGGCGAGAACGATGCTTTATCTTTCTAATCTCTATGACAGCTTGAATATTTTATTTTATAGGATTAAGTATATCTGGTGCTTGTTATTTTAATATTAAAATTGAGCTTAAATGGTAGCTTTGGATAACTAAGGATTTTAAGTATCTGAAAGGATTTAGGAAAATATCTTAATTCATAATAGTATGAAGAATAAATAAGGAGTAAGCTTAACAAGCGTGTAGGAGATTATATGTTAAAACATAGAAAACTTCACTGAGAGAAACAAAGTCATTCAAATAAATAGAAGGACAGTTCATGCTGATTAGAAAATTAAATATTATGAAGATGGCAATAATTTAGAAACCAAACAACCAATTGAGGGCAATTCCTGGTAGAATCTACCTTCTTTTTGTCAGAAGGATGCTAGCTGTTTCTAAAGTTCACATAGAAATATAAAGTACTCAGCATAATAACAGTTCATCAAAGGGAAAAGAGGTGCTGGGACTAAGAGTTTTCTATCACTACATTTTATAGAAGGCCTGTTATCGTTCCCAGCACTGTGATAGCTGAAGAAACAACTTACATGGTTTATTTACAGTTTGTATTACTTGTGCTAAAGGTGTTCAAACAATCTAAAAGTAAATTTTCATCCAATCAACTAAATAAAACCACTCACAGCCAAAGCATAAAAACTAAATAGTAATATTATTTTCATCATCAGTCAATTCAAAAATGTTCAAGATCTACTTTAACTATGTGTTACTGCTAGGAAATGAACACAATTGTTGTTTTTTTTTTTGCCTTTGTGAATTTTATGTGAAAGACCACCATGAACAGTTGCACAGGCCCTATTTGAGGTACAAAACAGCTCCTAAAATTCATGCATAGTTCTGCTCTTCACACCAGAGACTCAACTATGAGCTAGAGCTGCGCATTAAATATTCACTGTTTTGTGAAGACAAATGGAGGCTCACCATAGGAAACTTGGATGCTCCATGGTTACTACTAAGGAAAAATTATGGCATTCTGTGAGAGAACAACTTGAATGTGGTTTATGGAAGAGATTCTGGAAAAAGAGATTGTGAGCAGAGTCCTGAAAATTGAACTGTAGTCGATGGGATCAATGAGTATGAATGGGTGACATAATGAGGAAGGTTCTAGAGGGGAAGACTGGATAATTCATTGCTTATGGCTTCACATCAGTGTTTAAAGAGTATGTCATCAGGGCTTGGTGCTGGGGAGGGAAGGTTGGAAAAGACAGGGAAGAACTGAGGGTGAGAAGGAGTCAAACTTCCAATGTTGAAAGAGATTTGAACTTTAGAAAGATTAATCTGCACACACTCAACATAAGAATTAGATAATAGTCTTGGAAAGAGATTTAACTATCCAGTGTGGTCTCTTTCACTCACACATCTGTCCTCCAGGCTCCTCTTCTGCCACAATATGATAAAGTCCTCTGTACTTTATGACATTTTTCCTTCTCAATTACACTTTCTTTTTTAGATCAATTCATGACAATGTGTAAATTGATGGTTTCCATAAATTATAAATCCAGATGTGATGTAGGATTCCTCTCTGTATGCTATGAATGTTTTATTGCCATTGATTAATAAAGAAACTGACTTCGGCCACTGGGTTAACAGAGTAAAGCCAGGCAGAAAATCCAAGTAGAGATGGAGAGAGAGAGTAGACAGAGTCGAGGAAGACGCCATGTAGCCGCTGGAGGAGAAAGATGCAGGCCATCAGCAAGAACCATGCCAGTAAACCATGAGCCTCATGGTAAAATTTAAAATAATAGAAATGGGTTAATTTAAGATACCATTAAGATATAAGAGCTAGTTAGCAATATGCCTAAGTGATAGGCCAAACAGTGTTTTAATTAATACAGTTTCTATGGGATTATCTCTGGCGTGGTTGGCTGGGAATGAATAAGAAGCCTCTGCCTACACAGATGCATAAAACATTTGGGTCTTATGGCTCCCTTTTCATCACTCTAAAGCTGCAAAGCTCTGAGGAAAATACATGTTTAGTTTATACAATACGGGCATGGCTTAGGTCAGACTCACCTGTGACTTAGAGGTTACTATTTACTCTTCCCTTTTCAAGGGTGCCAAAGTGGAGAAGTTCCTAGAAACAAAGAAAGATGGGATTAATTTTAATACACCTGCAGACCTAAAATTCCCTGTGCAAAAGAAAGGGAGGGCTGATTCTCCATAGCCAAATGTGTGGTCCCATGACCAAATTATGAATTGAGATCTGACTGCCAGTTATATGGTGTTGGCGATGGACTTGGCAGCAGTCAGGCCTTGAGTCAGAAAGTGTTGGCATGTGACTAGTGCACTTGTAAAAGAGATGGCAGGGAACTGTGAGAGGACACAGTGAGAAGACGCTCATCAGGCCTGGAGTATTCCAGCACGTTGGTTTGGACTTCTCAGCTCTCAGGACTGCAAGCAATAGATTTCTGTTGCTATGAGCTATTCATCCCATGGCTTTATTTTATGAGTAACAGCCCAGAGATATGGTGTTGAAGAGAGAGAGGCTGAAATAGACCAGAAAAGAGGGATGAGGAAATAAATAAGAGGGACAAAAGAAGATTGGGGCTGGGGCTCTATCACCTATTCATTAAAATAACCCGAAATATGCCAATTATCTTAACATTGTTCTATTTTTTTCCAACACAAGGTCTTTCTCTATATCAAAATTATTTACATTTGACACCAATTTTTTTTTCTAGAATTCTGGCTTCTGCCCACATATCTGAGCCTCAGGGTGCTGAAGATTTAATTCGCCCTCTCTGCCTTTCTCGAGACTCATCTCTGTCTTGCTTAGGTTTGCGCTCTGGGCATCACACCATTCTTAAAGTTATCCAGGTCTCGTCTGTGAGTCTTCATGATTGAGCATTGCTGTTTCTTTCCTTATAGCTCAAAATATTAGCTTGTAAACTGCTGCAGCCAGCGCAGCCTGGATAGCCGAGACTGGCGGGGGTGCCGGGATTGACACACAGAAGCTTCTTTTCAGGTGGAAGAACAGCAACCTTTATTTTGCCCAGCAACCTTTTATATCTCTTCTCCTTCTGTGGAGACCCACTGGCCAGAAAGAACACAAACATCCTTGTCAATTACAGACCACAAAGAAGTTATGCTGTCAGTCAGGGGGAGTGAGGGCAGCTGGATCACAACAGTAAACTTCTACTTACATACTGGACATGTCCTCATCATAATAGAGACATCACACAGGTATCAAATTGAAGGTTACTGACAATCCCACTGAGGGGATTATGCACCATCCAAGATACTCTCCACACTGTTTTCAGATAATTTTTCTGTTGCAAAGCAAATATGTAACAAAGCTTTATGTAACTATCTCAAGAGCATAATAATTAATTTAAGGACTGCGTATGATTCATCTTTAATTCTGCAAGAATATTATAAAGCCTTATACTTTGACCACATTCAGCAAATAATTTTTGGAATGAACTTAATTATAGAAAGATTATAGTCAAAGATATTTATGAGGGGCAGAGTACAGAAATTAGTTGCTGTCATTGTTTGGAAAGCAAGCTTGCTAAGGTTTTCAGAAGTAAAATACAAACTGAAAGGAAGACATCCTATTTAGGACAGTGATCCAAGGTCTCTCACTCTCTACATTGTCCAGCTGTGGGTCTCTGTTCCCACATATTGACTTAGCTAATGGCTGAGCATGACACTGATCTCAATCAAATCCCTTCCCTCAGGGCCCAAGATTCCTGCAGAAGAGGAGACAGAAAGATTTTAAAAGACTGATGGGATGGAAGACACCAAAGAAACAAGGTCTCTTAAACACAGCAGAACAAATACACATATGAACTCACAGAGATTGGCTACCCATCAGTAAATGGCAACATAAAATAAACCCAATGATGTTTTCAGAGATACTTCATTTCATAATTTTGTCAGTGTTTCTTCTGTGTGTGTGTGTGTTTACAAACAACAAAAATTCTTACAAATCCTTTGCGTCTATTTTATGACTTCTAATTTTGTGTTTTTATGGGATTTTTCTGTGCATGAACATGTGTGTTTGTATCTATTTCTTGACTATTTTATTTGACTTTTTATATTTGTTTCTTTACTCTCTTTCCTTCTGTTTGTTAACATTATCTTATTCTGTCTTACCAGTTGTTAGTTTATGTTGTTATAAATGTTACTATAATAGATTCCAGTTTGTATTTTAATGATAGAGAGATAGGGTGTGGATTTGGGTGGTTGGGCCTTTGAATGGTTGGGGATTTGAAAAGGAGTTGGAGGAGGGTTAACCTAATCAGAATATATTGTATGAAAAAAAAATCTGTTACAAAAGGCATCATTTACACTTTGATAAAGTAATTTTAAAAAAATAAAAGAGCTACTATATAATCAAATGTTGACCAAAATGAGAAGGGGGTAAATTACAGAATGAGAAGGACAAATGAAAAGCAGGAAAAATAATCAAATTAAATCAAAATCTATGTGTAATCAAAGTGAGTGTCAGCCCATTCAACAGAAATTATTACTCAGAAAAACTGATACAAGTCAAAGTAACAAAGGCACACCTCAAAGATAGGAAAATTGGAGTTTGGAACTGAAAGAATTGAACATGACACTGAGAAAAATAGTATTTAAGAGTTTAAATATTGTTTATCCTTTTGGCTTGGAAATGTTTGCAGTGATACAATCGTGTGAGAAGTCCTTCTGCATATTTGTTGTTTTTATTGGTTAATGAATAAAGAAACTAGTTTGGCCTGTGATTGGACAGAGTAGAGGTAGGTAGGGAAAACTAAACTGAATGCTGGCGAGAAAGAAGGCAGAGTTTGGAGAGAAGTCATGCAGCCTTTGCAGGGGGACAGATGTGATGGAACCTTGCTGGTATGTCACAGCCATGTGGTGATATACCAATTAATAGAAATGGGTTAACCAAAAATACAAGAGTTAGCTAGCAATACACTTAAGTGATTGACCAAGCTATATTTAATAATATAGTTTCTGTGTGATTATTTTTGGCTTTGGTAAGCCAGGAACAAACAAGCGGCCTCTGCAAACAATATAAACCTTGGGAAATACTTTCCAGGAAAAGAAAATGAATAAATAAATAATAAATTAGGAAATTCAACTCACTGCAAGAATAAAACCAAATATAACTTTGAAACACATAGTTTCTTTGGGGACTCTGAAGAGCGTGAAGCCAATCTGGGAAGCCAATCATGTCACAGGTAAAAGTAATTTTTTATTTGCACAAGGGTAGAAATGTGGAAATATTAGTAGTCTATAGTCTTGGTAACAGAAACTGTAAAAATGCTATAAAGCAAAGGAAAAATGATAAGATATATTACTACAGGTGAGGAAGAATAGGATTAAAAACACAGGGATGGAAGCTACATTAGCATAAGTCACTGCATTTGGTGAAGTCCCTCAGAGGCCACTCAATATCATCATTTAAACTAACCTGAATTTATGTGTTCTGTACCTACCATGGATATACTATGTGTACAGAATATAATATATAGTATTTTAGACATAGTATTTTGTGATATGTTTTTTTCAACATTAAAATAAAATGCATTGAAATAAAATTCTGTAGGGAATCTTTTTTTTTTTGCAAAAAGATTGAACAACCACATAGCATTAAAACTTTGACAATAGCTTTTATATAGCCTCATTAATAAATAATGACATTGATGACTTTTAAATAAGATTCATTTCAGACAAATAACACATAATACAATAGTTATTTTGAAGAAGTAAGTGATTAAAATTAACTGAAAATGATACAATTTCTACTGTATAAACAATTACTCGAGAATTGGAAATCAATATAAACATGTTCCAATAGTGTCCATCTTAGTCTAGTTACACAGTAAAAATATTCCTTTCTCTTGTTTCATGTATTCCTTAAGCTTTCAAATATTGTAAGACTGTGATCTCATATATGTAAAACCAAGAATCTTAATCAATAGCAAAATAAGTGTAAGAGAATGGAGTTGGAATTTTCTTTGGGCTGCCAAACAGCTTGTAAATAATGACACAGAGACTTAATATTAATTGTGGATGCTCAGCCTTAGCTTAGGCTTGTCCTGCTAGCTCTTATAACTTAATTTAACCTGTTTCTTGTCATCTATGTTTTGTCTCAGGGCTTTTTACTTTTCCTTCATCCTGTATGTCCTACTTTCCTGCTTCCTCCATGTCTATCTGCCTGGCACCTAGTACCTTCCTGCTGTATCCTTTCCTTTCTTTCTTCCACAAGCCTAAATTCCCTTTCCTTCTAACTCTCCCTGCCTATACCTCCTCCCTCACTATTGACTGTTCAACTTTTTATTAGACCAACCAGGTGACTTAGGGAGGAAAGGTAAAACAGGAACGCATCTTTACATAGCTAAACAAATATTCTGCAACATAAACAAATGCAAAATATCTTTACATATTAAACAAATGCAACACATCTTTGCATAGATAAATATTCTGCAACAAAAGAAAATACAAGAAATAATATTGAACATCCTTTATTCTATGGACTCTTGAATATTTGCTACTTTTCGTTAGTTTTCCTGGAACTCTGAGGATAAAAAAATGACTGCTATGCAGAGTAAAGGCAATTTCTAATTGGTATGTGTCAGGTGATGTAGGTGCATTATCAGCATCTGGTAAAAACCATTATTTAGACTGAAAGGACAGGGTCTCATCATTGAAAGAATCTTTTAAGCAAGAATTTTCTTGTGGTAAACAATACCTGTCCTAATGAACAACAACAACAACAACAAAAAAAACCTTTTTGTAAATTTGCTTTTTGAGATAGGGTTTTGCTGTGTGGCCCTGGCAATTCTGAAACTCACTATGTAGACCAGGCTGGCCTCAAACTCAGAGATTCACCTGCCTCTGCATGATGAGTGCTGGAATTAAAGGTATGGGCCACACCACTATTTCTGGCAATGTGAATTGCGACTTCCACAGCCACCCAGTGTGGATCCCTTCTACTCAAGTGTTAGCTGTTCATTGGAGGATGTAAAGAAAATGAATGGGTTACTGGCTTACATACATAACTGATTGCCTCCTGTGCTGTTGTTAGCACTCTCAATCAGGACAAACGTCTTACTGCTTCGAAGGAAAGATGATTTTTCACATTTCAAAATCATCCAGATCTCTGTGATACCACATGTAGACACTGAGTTGACAAGTATTTACAATTCAAGGCCCAGAATTCCTTTCCAATTAAAATATAATAGTTATATTCCAAATCTCTAATGATGTTCTGCAACAGTTGCTGGTGGATTAATATTCATCTTCCTTAATGAAAAGATTTCTCTGCTCCCTCCCCCCAAAATAAGTTTCTTTGCCAAGGCAGTAGGCCACAGCAAGCCAAACTGAAAAAGTATACCAACAGGTATACTGAGCAAAGCAACTCCCAGGTGAGTTCGCTGGTCTCAGAGATTGAGGGAAAAGAGGTCACGGCCCTGAACTAAAGAAGGGGAAATATATAGATTGTAGGCAAGTGGTGATTGTTAGGTATTTTCTCTTAGAACGAGCATCCCGGTTGGAGCATCCTGGTCAATGCAAATAATTCCAATCAGACTGAATCAGACCAAATTAAAGATGCCCGTGTTTAACAGGCTCCTGGGTGGCCCCGGGAAAGTATGGAAAGGGAAAGACAATGCAAAAACTAGAGATCACGTGTTCATTCTCTTGGGGGACAGTTTAAATACCCTGTGGGAGTGGTCCCAGCCTTCCCTGGGTAGGGGTCATTGTTTGGCGAGTCTCGGAGGTGGAGTTTGGACTAAGGCAACTTCACAGGAGAGGAAGCTTATGCTAGGAGCTGGGGTGAAGCCCCCAGGCAATGATGACATGTTCACTACAAGCTGGCATTGTGCCAAAGTATGGTCAAAATCTGAGAGCAGCTGGCAACTTCAGTGCAGGAAGCTGCAATAGCCACCGAGAATACAGAACTGGGCTTTTTGGCACTTTTCCTTTGTTTGGAGACTCTCTGGCCGGCTGTGTTTGGAGAAAAAAAAGAGAGAGAGGGTGGGGGCTTTGTGGCTTTCTGAACCATGCATGGGAAGTCAGAGGCTCCAATCAAACAGAATTAACTAATATTTTCCTTTTTTGGGATTTTATCTAAGGCATGGCTGTTGAATAGGTAATATCAATATTTGAAACCTTACATTACAGCTTTTCACAAATACCTTGTATTCTTGACATACATCTGTCTGCATATATCATGTATTTAAAATTTTTTCTTTGAAGAATAAAATCATCACTTGTAATCCCAAAATTGCATATAATTTTGTAGTGAGCATTAATCATTATTTGCCAGAGTCCAGCTCCAGTAGGGTTCAGGTACCAAAGAGGACTTGTGGAGACCCGAGGGTGAATCGAGATGATTGCTACTTTATTTCCTTTAAAAAAAAGGCTGCACCTTTTATTCTCTACAATTGCACAAAGGATTACTTGGGAATGGGAGGAATGGGATTTGGGAGCTGAAGTGGGGTTTGGAGGCAGGAACTGAGGAAGTTAGTATTGGCCGTGACAAGTTAATAGGCACCACAGTCATCAGTTAATGGAAGGATCACAAGTTCCTCTTGTCAGAGATAAAGAGAATGACTCCCTTTGTAGCAAGCAGGAGCTTTACTCAAGCACCTGAGAAAATGGAGGATTTTGATTAAATGCCTGGCCTTGGGAAAAGGACTTTTTAAAGGGACCAGAAACTTGATCATAGAATATTGTACTTTTTTGTATGGCTTAGTTTATCCAAATAGCTGAAAACTTAAATCAAGCAAAGACAAAACTAGACAAATACTACGGTGAGCCTGGGTAGACCTAGGGAATTTATAAATAATGATTATCAAGTATACCTTATATCTTTATCAAGCAAATGTTACCTAAATTTTCTAGCAGCTTGGTTTTAACTTGTGTGGGAGTAGGCTGAGTTAGGCAATTTGGTTTCACACTGGCAGGAATTGTTTTTTGAAAAAATTATTTTGTTTAAAGGTGTTAGCCTTGTATCCTCCACTGAAACCCCACACGATTTCCTAAAGGAAAGGAATAGGGGAATTCCCACATCATACAGTCATAAGGTAGATTTATAGTGATATTTCCTTTGTATTTTAATAAATAAAGCTTGCCTTAAGTCCAGAGAGTAAAACAGACCCACTAAACATATTTAAAGACCATGGTAGCATAGTTTGACATAGAAATCAGGACTTAGTGGGACACTCCTTTAATCCCAGAACTGGAGAGGAATATAAAATGGGAGGAGACAGTTCTAGGACAGACAGTCTCATTCTGAGATTACTGTAGGCAGTATTGTCATTTCATACTGAGGTAAAGGCAAGAGCCAATGGCTGGCTATTTTGCTTTTCTAATCTACAAGTATAACCTCAATTTCTGTCCCTGGGTTTTTTGTTTGTTTGTTTGTTTTGTTTTGTTTTGTTTCCTTTTTTAAAAAGATTTTATTGAGCTATATATTTTTCTCTGCTCCCCTCCCTTCCTCTCTCCTCCCCTTCAACCCTCTCCCATGGCCCCCATGCTCAGGAGATCTTGTCTTTTTCTACTTCCCATGTAGATTAGATCCATATATGTCTCTCTTTGGGTCTTCATTGTTGTCTGTATTCTCTGGAATTGTGATTTGTAGGCTGGTTTTCTTTGTTTTATATTTAAAAAACACTTATAAGTGAGTACATATGATAATTGTCTTTTTGGGTCTGGGTTACCTCACTCAATATGTTTTCTAGATCCATCCATCTGTCCTTGGATTTTTTTGAGTTAATATTATATCCTGTTATATTACCGAAAGTGTTTATGAGTTGTAGAAGTTCCTTGGAAGAATTTTTGTGATTGCTTTGTAAACTATAATATCATTAGCATGTAGTGAGAGTTTGACTTCTCTTCTGATTTGTGCCCCTCTGAAATCATTTTGTTGTCTTATTGCTTTAACTAGGACATCAAGAAGTATACTGAATAGATATGGGGAGAGTGGACAATCTTGTTTTGTTCCTTATTTTAGTGGGTCACTGTGAATTTCTCTCCATTTAGTTTGATGTTGGATGTTGGCTTGATGTATATTGCCTTTATTGTGTTTAGGTATGTTCCTTGAATCCCTGTTCTCTTCAAAACCTTTCTCATGAAGGGATGTTGTATTTTGTTGAAAGCTTTTTTGGCATCTAATGAGATAAGCATGTGTTTTTATTTTTCAGCTTGTTTATATGGTAAATTATGTTGACAGATTTTCATACATTGAACCATCCCTGAATATCTGAGATGAAGTTAACTTGATCATGGTGGATGATGGTTTTGATCTGTTCTTGGATTCGGTTTGCCAGTAGTTTATTTAATATTTTTGCATCAATGTTCATGAGTGAGATTGGTCTATAATCCTTGTTCCTAGTAATGTCTTTGAGTGGTTTGGGTATCAGGGTAATTGTAGCCTCATAAAAAGAGTTTAGCAATGTTCCTTCTGTTTCTATTTTGTGGAACAATTTGAGGAGTATTGGTATTAGTTTTTCTTTGAAAATCTTGTATAATTCTGAGTTGAAAACAATGGTCCTCGTTTTTTTTTGTTTGTTTGTTTTTTTTGTTGTTTTTTTGGTTGGGAGACTTTTGATAACTGTTTCTATTTCTTCAGCAGTTGTAGGTCTGTTCAATTTGCATATCTGGTCTTGATCTAATTTTGGTAAGTGATATTTATCCAGAATGTTGTCCATTTACTTTAAGTTTTCCAAT
Organism: Microtus ochrogaster; assembly: GCF_000317375.1. Lineage (NCBI taxonomy): Eukaryota > Metazoa > Chordata > Mammalia > Rodentia > Cricetidae > Microtus > Microtus ochrogaster. Next base: position 11,760,470 of record NW_004949103.1, read on the forward strand.
TCTGTTGAATACAGGTTTTCAAAATATGACCTGATGATACTCTGTATTTCCTCTATGTTGGTTGTTAAATCCACCATTTCATTTCTGATTATGTTTATTTGGACATTCTCTTTCTGCCTTTTGGCTAGTTTGAATAAAGCTTTGTCTATTTTGTCTAAATAGGTTGTCAAAGAATCAACCCTTTGTCTCATTGATTCTTTGTATTGTTTTGTTTCTATTTTGTTGATTTCATCTCTCATTGTTTATTTCCTATCATCTAGTTCTCTTAGATAAGTTTGCTTCTTTTTGTTCTAAAGTGTTCAAATGTTCTGTTAATTAACTAGGGTGGGATTTTTCCAGCTTATTTATGTAGGCATTTAGTGCTATGAACTTTCCTCTTAACACTACTTTCATTGTGTCCCATAAATTTGGGTATGTTGTGTGGTCATTTTCATTGAATTTTAGGAAGTCTTTAATTTCTCCCTTTATTTCTTCCTTGACCCATTGATGATTCAGGTGAACAATTTTTTAATTTCCATGTGTTTGTGGGCTTTCTAGATTTGTATTATTATTGAATACTAATTTTAAGCCATAGTGATCTGATAAGATACATGGAGTTATTCCATTTTTTTTGTATCTATTGAGGTTTGTTTGTTACCAAGTATGTGGTCAGTTTTTAAGAAGGTTCCATGAGGTACTGAGAAGAAGGTATAATATTTTCTGTTTGGATGGAATATAGATGTCTGTTAAGTCCGTTTGAGTCATAACATCTGTTAGTTCCCTTATTTCTCTGTTATATTTTTGTCTGACTAACCTGTCCAGTGGTGAGAGGGGAGTGTTGAAATCTCCTAATGTATAATTTAAGTTTAAAAGTGTTTCTTTTACATATGAGGGTGCCCTTGTATTTGGGGGGCATAAATGTTCAGTTTTGAGATTTCTTCTTGATGGAGTTTTACTGTGACTAATATAAAATTTCCTTCTTTGTCTCTTTTGATGTTAGTTTGAAGTCTATTTTGTTAGATATTAGGATAGCTATACCAGCTTATTTGTTAGGTCCATTTGACAGGGAAAATTTTTTCCCAACCCTTTACTCAGAGTCAATGTCTGTTTTTGAGGTTGAGGTGTGTTTCTTGTATGCAACAGAAGAATGGATTCTGTTTTTGTGGGGTTTGCCCACTTCCATAGAGTTCACTGTCTCAGGCCAGCTCTGGCCTAGGTTGCCAGCTCAGACCTGTTTCTGTAGATGTCTCTAGTCTGGATCTTATGCAGAAGGCCCTGGCTTGGAGTTGGTCCTGCAATGGTCTCTGGCCCTGATCCATTCCCTTGGAGGTCCCAGACTTGGGTGTGCCCAGACCCGCAGAGAACCTGGCTCAGGCTTACACCCCCAGACCCACACCCAGACCTTCAGAGGTCTCTGGTTCCTTCTACTCGCTTGTAGGTCCCAGATTCATTCCTGGATGTGCAGAGGTCTCTGGCTCCAGCCAACTCCCTCAGTGGTTGCTCCCCTGTATTTTCTTCTGTGTCGTTTGCTGTCTAAGGTCTGCTTTGGCCTAGGTTGCTGTCTCAGTCCTCTTTCTGTAAGTGTTCCTGGTCAGGATCTGCTTCTGCTCCCATGGAGTTCGCTGTTTCAGGCCCATTCCAGCCTAGGTCATTGGCTCTGTCCTGCTCCCGTGGAGTTCTCTGCCTCAGGACTGTTCCAGTCTAGGTTGCTGGTCCAGTCCTGCTTCCTCAAATGTTCCTGGTCTGGATCTGCTCCTGCTTCTTGTGGAATTCACTGTGCCAGACCTGCTCCAGCCCAAGTCACTGGCTCAGTCCTGCTCCTGTGGAATATGCTATCTCAGGCCAGCTACAGCTTAGGTCACTGGCTCAGTCTTGGTCCCGTGGAGTTTGCTGTCTCAGGCCTGCTCTGACCTAGGTTACTGACTCAGGCCTGCTCCAGCCCAGGCTCAGTCAACCTTATTTTTTATTGTGGAAAATGCCCTCATTCCCTCACTCCCTTTCTTTCCTTTATCCTTATACCACATGATTTTGCAATCCTTCCCTCCGTTCATTCTATTTGAGCATGAAAATACTTTCATGAAACTACTAAAATCACTGATAAAGCCCAAATTAGATTTTATGCATTCCACTAAATGATGAATACTTATTGTTATTTTACATTTAAAAATATTCATATTTTCTTTGGAGAAATATCAACACTCACTATTTATAATTTTCAAAAAATAGTTTCACAAACGCTTAGTTGTTTGTGGTTTTTGTAGTACTGCAGGTTTGTCCATAGGCTAATCTGGTGGAGGCATATTCTCAATTGAGTGCCTCTGTTCTCAGATGACTGCAGCTTGTATCAAATTAAGGCAAAATTAGCCATTGCTCATTTCCCTCTGAAAACACTGAGAGGACGTATTCCCTTGGTTTCTGATCTAAACTCCAAAAGGACTAAGCAACACTCTAAAAAGATAGTCTTTACCTCTATTGACACTGTTAAAAGCTGATCTCATAAGAAACAAGTTTACAATAAATACATATAAGCACATTGATTTCATTTTCTATAAACACAGCTGACTTCTGTCTAAACCTGGGTGGTGTGAAAAAATGAATTTAATAAAAGTACTCAATGATTAAATAAAACTCTCTTACAACTGTGATTATAATAAAAAATATGTGAAATAACCATCCAAAATGGAAACATCTCAGTTAAAGTTATCAAATATGTGTTTCTATCCTACTATGATTTCATGAGAATAAATGCTGCTATATCTGGCTTCAGAAATACAGCCATGGGGCTTTAGGCAAGATGACCTTCAGTCCCCATAAGTGCTATCGTGTAAAATATGTTTCTCAAAGGAAAAGAAACATTGTATTCTAGTACTGAAAGCAACGTGTTTTTAATATTGAGGTCATACTCCTTACCCAAGAAAAATGTTTCTAAGAAGGTCATAAAATGAAACTGAATTGCTTTAAAGATAATTAAAGTTTATATATCTCCGTCTTGCTATATATGGGTATATATTTGCATACAGAGCAGTAAAGTTGCTTATAATAAATTATGTACTCTAAATTGGGGGTATGGGGAGATGGATGAATCCATGCCTGGCGTTTTTAATATATTACCAGTAGAAAAGAAACAAGTTTTCCCAGCCGCATCAATTTGTCACTTTTGTTGACAGACACTATGTACAATAAATTTTCCTCTGGAGTGAATTGCTCAGATTTATATGGAATCTCTGCCATGATTTGAAGAAGAGACTTTGGGCGTCACTGCCTATTCCACTGAAGTCTATTTTTTTGTTGTCTTCTTTTAGAACAAGGACAACTCTAATAATCTCTATACAACAAGTATGAAGCTGTTCCCAAATTACAAATTTGATGCCAGTTGAGGTCTTAGGTGCAGACTGGTTCCAGTTTGAGAAGTATGAGTCCAGTTTTAGAACTTATAATAATTGTATTTCTATGTGAAGATGAACACCTTGATTGTGAAGTCATTGTAGCAGGCTATCACATCAAGAGAAGCAGCACACCTCCACAGGAATTCAATCACCAATATTTGGTGGATAATCTGCCTATGGAAATCAGGCTGACTTATGTAAATACAACCCCTTGAGTCTATATTGGGCTCTCTTTTATAGAGGAAAGTGGCTTGTTAAAGTTCATTTCTATTTACTGTGAATCCCCTGGTATATTGCAGAATACATATATCTTAGATCTTGCTGAAGGTCTTGTTCTGCCCCTGTCTTCTGAGTAACTCTAGGCTATATGATGTTTCTCTCTCTCTCTCTCTCTCTCTCTCTCTCTCTCTCTGTGTGTGTGTGTGTTTTCATCTTTCTCTCCCCTCTATTTCTATTTCATCTTGCTTTCTCTCTTCCCTTTCTCTTGCTCTCTCCTCTACCCTCTACCTCTGTTTCTCTGTCTCTCAAAATAAATGATTCTAATTTTTGTGTTCTCTGGAACATAAAGAACGTTTTTCATGCTACTTGTGTTTAATGGAGTTTCTCTGGTTGACTTTGTATAGCAAAGATGCCATGACCAGAATGAATTCACTGAAGCCAAGCTTATGGATATTATGTTAGCCTTATAGAAGAAGAATTATTCTTTCCTTGAACATGTCTGGCATTTACATTTATAGCTAATAGGAGCAGGGGTTAGACATGGACTTGTATTTTTATTCTGAATGTTTTTAGTCTACCTGATAACTTTTAGTAAGTTCCCTCCAACTTTAGGGTCCATAAAGCTGGTATGTAACAATACCATGTGACTTTTAGAAACAGATTGCAAAATCATAATTCTGATACATTTATGGAAGTGGAAATACTGTGTGATGCCATCTATTCTAGTATTTTTTGCATTTATATGCTGTTTTACACAAAGTGTCTCTGTGGCTTGCATTTACCTGGCATTATTTCTATATTGAGGTCCAATGTAATATGAGGAAATAAGAAATTAACATACATATGGATATATTATTGTTTGTATAAAGTCATGGTTTATAATAATATTATCAGCTTATTCTCTTTAGTTAATTTAAGTATTCAATTGGTGTAATAGTTTGCATAAAACAAGAGAAACATTGCTTGTATAATGTAGTCTCTATGAAGTCTGGTTTTCATGACTTGAATTTCCAGTTCATGTTGAAATTCTACTTTAATAGCCTTAATAACAAGACTCTTCAGGAAATAAAACCGCTGGAGCTCAGATATATTCAAATTTGATTTCAAGTTTAAGATGTCGACAATACCGATGACTAGGATGACTAGTCACTTAATACATCTTCTAGACACATAAAAGATCCCAGTTCCTTTTAATACTTAGCTTTTTCAAATAAAACTTGAATCAAATAACCATCATATAATAATAAAACCTCAGGGTTCCACTATAGAAATATATATTAATATATCAACTCAATCAGTTACAAATAGCCTATATCTTCAGTGAAAACCCTTATTGTGATAGGGATGGTGGAGTTCACAGTATGGGGAAGGCTGATCATGAATCAAGGTCAGCTCAGAAAACCATATCAGACAGGAGAGAAAGACAGATGGAGGGTTATAGATCTCTTTTCCATGTAATCTGTAAGTATAAAATAGAGATTCCGTATGGTAATAATAGAAATCCCACTGCCGTCTTTGGAGTCCAAATGTTCAAACGAACACTTGTAAAAATATATACTTACTTATGGATTTAGTATTGCTACATAGAAGAGCTTTTTCACTTTGCTTAACAATTATTAATTTTAAATTAATTTCAATCCATATTTATATGTATTTATAGGGTATTGTATGATGTACATATGCATATATACATGTATTCTTTGTGCCATATTCAAATCATGGTCACATATCTATATCTTCAGGTATTTATCATTTTTTAAGTTGATAACTTTCAGAATTTTCTTTACAGTTCACATTCACACACATACACACACAGTATATATATACATTTATTTGATGCTAGACCCCTACAGAGAAATATTACATGTTGAGTATTAAAAAATAGTTTTAATTTATAATTTCCTTAACAGGACTATACAGGAGACAATCAAAACTCCCAAGTTACTACAAAAGCAGGTCTTTAAATATAACAAATATATGCTCTTAAATTTCACCTGAATGATTTATAAAATCTAATTCTTCTATTTTATAGCAAGTTGAATAATTCCCATCATATACATATCCCAATTCCCTATATATGTGATTACATTACCTCATATGGTAATAGTCACCTTAAAGTTGTTGTTAAACTCAAAATTTTGGAACAAAAGTTATCCGAGAACCTGGGTTAGTCAATGACATCACAAGTGTCCTTATAAGAAAGAAGAACGTAGATGGAGGTATACCCTCAGGTGAACAAGATGAGACACAGGTTAAAAACAAAAGTTGGGGTGATATATGTATGGGCATGGACCTCAAGCCAGCAAAGGCAGGTCCAAAACCTAAATTAGGCGAGAATCCAGATTTCTTTTTTGAGGTTCAGAGGGAAAACAGCCTGGTGAACATTTTGACTTTGGTGTCTGACTTCTAGAACTCTAAAAAGCTTGCATTGGTTTAAGCATTAAGACTTCATAATATTTTACAACTTTAATAAAAAACTAACACAACCCTGCTTTTAGAAAAAAAAGACCAAGGAAGTTCCACATTTTGATATGTATCTGTTTCCCGTCTTAAATAAAATCTTGCTTGAATAGGTAAAGATCTTGTATTTGATATTTGACAGTTTTCGGAGAAGGCAAGTTCAGGACTTCATACTTAGAGTGGCGGTGGCATCTCTAGTCTGTGGGATCTGTGGTATAAAAAGCTGGAGCAGGTAGAGTGGGAATGCCTCATCCAATTTGGAGTTACCTGCAGCGAGGCTGTCATCACAGAGCCAATGCTCCCCATTAACGAAGTGACTAATCTCTTCAGCTGTCAGGAATAAATTGCAAAGTCAACAGCATTGACCTTTACCTTCTATATCCTTCCCAGGCTTCACAGTCCCCATACCTTGGATCTTTTCACTTGTTGGTGAATACTGCCTTATTCACCAGAACATGGCGTGCAGTTGCGATCTGGCTCTCCACACAGGCATCCAAATAAAGGCGTCATCAGTGCGAAGGAAGGAAGATTACAGTAGAAAGAATGGCCTTCTGTGAATTGCTTTGCAAGAGCTAGGCACGATTCCAGGAAAGAGCGGCACTTTTTAGTGGGCTTTGCCTGTCTCCTTCGGCTGCAGTTCAAAGGCCTTTCATGGGATATTAACTATGCATGCCAGCAGCGACTGTTTTTGCCAGAATTGTGCATTAAAATCACACTCTCTTAATACTTTGAGATTAGTCAAAGAGATTTTAATATTTTAAGGGTGATGGAATTTTACATTAATTATTATTAATGGAAGAAGCCTGTCAAATATTCCTTTCTGGACATCCCACAACTAAAATTTTAATTTCTTTGTTGAGAAAAAGAAATAAGCAGTTCTTTCTGTCAGCAAAACTTATGAATTCAAGACTACAATTCTGCAAGAGATCAAACATTTCTGACAAAAAGAATTGATAGAAATTTTTACAAATGAAACCAAATTTTCCATATGCTTTATCTATCATTGCTTTCTAAAATTAAACAAAATGGGCCACAAAAATATTAAAAAGTGTGAGATAAAAATGTGAAAATAAAGCAGCAATGTGCACTATCATATCATACTCGTTAATGAAATAAACCAGAACCCAGATTTAATGCTTGTATTCAGGTTCAGTTTTTATTTCTTTAATAAACCATCTTTTTGCAATCAGGTTTATTATAATCTTGTAATCCATGTGTCATGAACACATGTGTGCTATTCATTTACAGCATTGAGGATAACACCACTTTATAAACTGGGGGTCTCCGAGCTCCTGATTTCAGTGTTCTAGTTATCCCAAAAAATGGTGAGATGACACTTGTCCTAAATGGGGATTATTCTGAAAAATAAATGACAAAATAGGGAAGAGATGAACTCAGTTCAAATGTACCTTTTGAACTTATATAGAGAGGGTGGTATTTTAAGATATGTTGAACTACTGCATTCCTTTGTGCATGTGTGTATGTATGCATATGTGTCTCTCTGGGCATATATCTAGATGTGTTTGTGTGTGTGTGTGTGTGTGTGTGTGTGTGATGGAGTGTGTGTGTGTGTTATGGAATGTGTGTGTGTGTGTATGTGTGTATAAACAACTGGCAGTAATCCATCTACACAAATGTCATTGTTCACAATTCCCTGTGCAAAGGAGAAAAAATTAATTACAATGGACTCGTGGACACAGAGAAAATGAATCTATTGTTAGAGTGACTTTCTAGCATTTGGAGAAATATAACTGATAAGTAGATTACATGCACATTATTTGTATGTTTGCTATCTGATACTTTTTGAGAGGTATTTCATGTAATCATCATTTTGGAATGTCTAAAAGCGTATCACCAGTCTACAATGATCATATGAAATCTTACATTTTTTAAGGCCTTAAAATTTGCGAAGTACAAATATATGGCTAAGACATTTTTTGTCACAAACACTAACACCATTACTTATGAGTGCAGGACTGTTCTGAGTTTCATCTTATAAACTGAGCCACTGAAGCACCCATAGAGTAGGTGATTTGTGAAGTGATTTATATAGCATGATACAAATACTAATGATGCAATGTAGGAGTGAACTGAGTCTAAGTCTCTTAGGTTGAGCTACATTCTAAAATTTGCTGTAATTATAAGGATTGCATGGACTTTTAAATGACAGTGAAAAGCAAATAGAAAAGAGTAGAATGGTGGATCGACACAACTTTCGAGAGTTATCTGGTACTGTGATGTTTCATTCCAAGGACTGAACAGAATGAATGTGGCAGCATCCCTTCATAGGTATCCCTCCATAGTGACATTTTTAGAATGTGAAAGATGTAAGAGATTGCTAAATCATCAGAGACAAGCAGCAAGCTCATTAGTTACATAAAAGGAGAAAGATTTGGAAGTATTTCTGAATCTTTGTCATCAAAACCGCATGTGATAGTGGAAAATATTCATTTTTCCAAGTTGTAAAGGAAAATGCTATTCCCTGCCAAACTTTCAAGGGCAAGTTCAGCCTAGACGCACATTGAATGTGCCTGGATTCATAAATGGCACCCTTGCCTCCTAAAGTGATTGTTTTAGAATGCAATTCAGCAAATTCAAGATTAAGTGCAAAGCTGATGATGCAGGACTCAAAAATATGATGCAAAAGTGGCTCAAAATTTAAAATACAGATGTTGAGTATGCAGTTGGCTCAGTCATAAACACTAATTTATGAAATAAAGATTACAGAAGGAAGTAAAAATGAATAAATACGTAAGATTTATATGAAAGTGGTGATAAATTAAATGTAGGCAAAAATGGGGTTTGCATTTTTTAGCTTATATCATGAAAACTGGAGAAATAATATTTTTTCTGATAGGTTATGGTCTTATGTTTAAAAGAATATGCAAATCTGAGAAGACGTGGACTAGAGATGCTTGAAATGAACTTTTGTTTTGCTTTGCTTTTTTGTTTGTTGTGCTGTTTTATTGGAAGGCTGCAGAAAGGGTGACATCACTTGAAAGAGACACCGTAGAAGAATTTTATTTTAGGAGAAAGAAAACAAATTGATTTGGGGGAAAATTTGCAGGCGACAACCTGTGTAACCTGGGAGTGCTGTAAAAAGTTAGCAGCAACTGAGCAGTGGAAAAGCCAAAGAATTAGTTTCTCAAAGTTCAGGAGGCTGTCCAGCCTAGAAACACCAGTAGACTCAGTGGCTTTGACGGACTATCTATTAGTGCATAGAAATATTGCCTTCCTGCTGTGTTCTTTTATAGACGAAGAGGATCACTCTATTCTTTCCAGTATTTTGAATGGGGATTGTCTAATCAAGAAAGAAAATCCTTCAGGAATCAATGGTTTTTCCAAAGGATCATCTCCCAAGAGAAGTGAGTAGAAATGTTCCCTAGAATTCTAAGGATATTTTTTCCTAATTCAATTAGTTTTTCTCTTATACATTTTAAAATTAATATTTCATCGACCTATGCAAATAGTCTACACATAAATAAGAGGAATGTTTTGCTTAAAATCAGGACCATGTTTGACACTACAATATGAGTTCTGTTTTATAGATACAACATAAACTTTCAACCAATAATTTTGGAGATTTATTTTAGAGAGCTTTATTTAGCAGTAGTGGTCAAAAATAAATTTTTGACCAGTAACTGTAGAGGACATTGAAGCATCCAGACCACCAAGAGCCTGCAGCCCATCAAGGCGGATGTTAAAACTGCTAGACTGAGTTAAGGAGTGAGAGCTAGCGATAGCAATTCACTGTTGTTTTTTGGTCTGGTGTTATTTTTAAGAAATTATCATGAATGTGGGGATGTGTGTGCTATTTGAAAATTTAGTTGTTTGCACTATGTCTTTTATACTACAAAATGTTGGATTCTTTATTATTTTGAGGTCCTGAGAAAGTTATCATACTTTCTGATTGAAAATAGTCCAATGTTGACATTTTCACTAGCTATCTAGAGACATTCAGTCTACACATAATCACTATGTATATTTTCATCAGATCCCACTCATTTTTGTCCCATTATTGTCCCTGTAAAATAGATCTCACATTGTAATGTCATAATGGTCCTGATTTTAAACAGAACACTCCTCTTATTTATGTGTAGACTATTTTCAATGGTCAGTGTATTATTAATTTAAAAATGTCTCTTAGAAAAGTTACTTGAATTGGGAGGCAGTAACTCTAGGATTCTAAGGGCTCTTTCAAAATAAATTACAATTTTCTGGATAGAGAAGTGGAATTTTGACTTGAGCAAATTGGGGGGCGGGGAATGAAGCTGATTAGATCTTGTTAATTTGTCTGTCCTGCCTTTATTTTTATTCCACAAACAAGGACAGTTTTCTCTTTGCGTTTCCTCTCTGTTTCTCTGTCCTAGACTGCAAATATATCTTCTCTAAACATTTAGGAAACTGCCTGAACTGAAATTTCTCTATCAGATCACATCTCTGAGCATTTACCTCTAGAAAACGCCAAACTGACCACTTACACCAGATAGGAAAACCACAGCAGGCTATCCAAAATTAAACACAAGGATTCTTCCAAGAAGTGTCTTTGAGAGCAAGGCTACATGAGGTTTTCATGTTTTGATTTATAGAACCCAAATTGAAATCTGATTCCCCTGGCTTTTCCTTAAGTACCGGGAAGAGAATAATCTAGGCTTTTCCTAGAATTCAACATAATCTTTTTCCAGCTGTATTCTGTGAATCTAAAAGCATTTCAAATGATTAAAATGTAATCTTGCATCTTTAATTCAGCCACAGCACACATGATCAGAGCACAGCTGAGCTAAATCATATGTGTTATCTTCCAGATAAATGGCCTTTTTTGCAAAGTGGGGAGGAGATTCAGATTTCTAAAACTGAAGATTAAAAAGCAACAGCATCCAGCTTCCACTTTCAAGTTGATGCTTTTGGTAAGCTTTTCTCTTTCTTAACTTTGGTTGGCTTGTACAGAGTGGCATATATTAAACTCAACTACTTTAACAGTTGAATTGTGATGCCAATTTTGTATCATAGCAACACTGCAGAGTACTTTACTTCACTTAATAAGTCCACGTTATGAATGCTAAGAACTGATAAACTGATTTTTATACCTTATATCAATGATTATATCTTTACTTGACATAAAAACTGGTGCCTTGAGCAAAAGGTTAGACTAGGGATTGATTCATAATATAAAGAATGTGTTTTCATCTTAGGAGTGTTAGAGAAGCTGCTTTAAGGAGGTTTTCAAAATCAAATATGGAAAGAAACTAACCAATAATTTAATTTTGAGTTAACACAAAAATAAACCCTAAAACCTCAGTAGTTTCAGGAAGTATGAAACATTCAACAGTTGAGCGGGTTTAACCCAATAAAGCTCAATTCTAGGAGTTTGTTTTAGATATTCTGGTAAAATTAACATTTTTTCATAATGGTACATACTTGTAAAAGAAATAACAACACAGTAAAACATGAAAAAACTTTATATGCACCTAGAAAAGATTTTCAAGTTGCATGTATCTTTAAAATAGAAATGGATTAATATAGAAAATGGTTAAACCATTAAGATAGAAATACAATTCTAAATTTTACATATATATATATTTATTTAGTAGTCTCCAATCTTTCCAATAAAGGAAAGATTTTTATTTTAGTTTACTTTTAATTAAATTTTCTAGGTGGTGGTGGTAGTAGTTACAAATAAATTTTTTTTGCATGGAAGTTGTTGACATACTTCTTAAAATAGTCTAGAATCTCCTTATAAAATAGATATATTGACAAAAATAAACAACTAGAAATACCAGAAACTATATCTTCAATACATTTACATGATTAAACCATTCCCATATGCTTGGGTCAAACTAAACCAGCATTAAAATTTATGTGGTTTCAGATGCTGCTGCATGGCTCAGAGCATGAAAGCACGTCCTTTTAATCCTGATGGCCTGAGTTGTATCCCTAGGACCTACATGGTAGAAGGGGAGAACTGACTCCTGAAATCTGTCCTCCGATCATCACAAGTATACTGTGGGGAACTCCACCGTCCTTACACA
>NW_004949103.1:11772713-11780552 GCF_000317375.1 Microtus ochrogaster
ATATCTTTAAATAGAATTTCGGGTTTCAAAAGGGGTGCATCCACCCACTGAGACAGTGGAACTGATCTAATGGGAGCTCACCAAGGCCAGTTGGACTCGGACTGATGGAGCATGTGATCAAACCGGACTCCCTGAATGTGTCTGACAATGAGGGCTGACTGAGAAACCAAGGAAAATGGCACTGAATTTTGATTCTACTGCATGGACTGGCCTTGTGGGAGCCTAGTCTGTTTGGATGCTCACCTTCCTAGACCTGAATTGAGGGGGGAGGACCTTGAACTTCACACAGGGCAGGAAACTCTGACTGCTCTTAGGACTGGAGAGGGAGGGAGAGAAGGAGTGGGGAAAGTGGGAGGAAAATGGGAGAAGGGGAGGACATAGAAATTTTTAATAAATAAATTAATTTATTAAAAAAAGAGTTATGCAAAATAAAACAGGACAGGAAGTTAAGTGACATTCAAAAGACCTGTAGAACTAAAGGACCAAATACCACCTTTTTGTTGTAGAAATTTGGCGGCAAATCTGCAACTCCCCACTGGTGGAAGACCTGCAAAGGCTGACCTTTGTAAAAAAACTAATGGTCATCCTCAAAATTGTAACATATGCTAAATTGACCTAGTTCCTATAAATTTTCACGATTAATTAATGTGAATTTACATTGCAGACAAAGTATAGAACTTGGGTAAAATTGTTATCTGTAAAATCTACACTGACATATATGGTAGATATAAAAGTCACATAGTCAACAAAGATGGCATTAATCAGCATAATATGAGATGGCCGTCCTTAGCTTGAAAACCCCAAACCGAAAGTCCTCAGCCAGAATCTGTAACATTTTGAGAAACAGGTCAAGAAATGTTTAATGAATAGAGACAGGCATATGGGAAGGGTTAACTAACATTGAAGATGTTATGAAACAGCCATTTGGAATCCTAACTACTATAAAGAAAATATTACAGAAACGTGTACATACACACATATAGAAGGAGTTTAAGGGGCTTTACCAAATAATAATGCAACTATGCCATGAACAATTACCACAGCATAATAAATAGAAGCTCAGGGCCAGGAAAGGGTGTTTCCTATTTGGATGTTGTTGGAAAGTGAGGTTCATTAGACCCTCAAATACTGTGGTATGACCAATGCTTTTTGTAACCATATAAGACTTGACATTAAGACCTTACTGCTGAGATACCAACTCCAGTTATAAAACATCAAGTCAATACTCAGCAAGACACTTCATCCCTACTAGTTGAGGTGCTATGTATGTTAACGGAGGAGAAAAGGGAACCACTGGTCTTACTCAGGTGTAAGACCTTTACTAACCTACATTAGTAAGTAACCTGACAAGCCCACTGATGCAACAGAGGCACTCATATCATGGGACTAAGCAACCACTTTCTGTAACAAACATAAAAACAAAATCCAATAATTAGAATATTAATTATAAATTTTTCACATATAAGCACACACATTTAATATTCTTAATGCCCTGTGGATAGTACCTCCTCTTTCCTTCCCAGGTTAAGCGCTGCCCAAGCTTCAATATATCCCTTAAGTTTACAAAAATTGTCATTATTCTCTGGTCCTAGGGTAAGAATTTTACAATGGCTTGAAGTATCAAAGCTAGGAAAAACATAGATTACTCACAAACTGAAACCTGAGAGAAACATTAGCGAGATTAAAAAGGCAAGGAATTAAGATTAGCTCAACCAGGGATTTTGTGCAAATAACTTGGATATTCTTAGACCTTAACAAACATCAGTTTCACCAGAATAAGCCCTGAATCCATCAGACAGCTCACTGCTCAGATCTGTGTACAACATAGAAGAATCCAAAGCTTATGACCAAAACCACATCAAGACACTGTTCCCTGCAGAGGAGGAATAAAAATAAGAAAGGATTAGTTAAAAAAAAAAAAAACACCTTACCAGTGTGCTGGCACACTACTTTAATCCCAGCACTCCAGAGGGAGAGACAGGTGGATGTCTGCATTTGAGGCCAGGCTAGTCTACAGAGTGAGTTCTAGGACAGGCAAAGATACCCAGGAAATTCTGTCTCAAGAAAAGAAAGAAAAAAAAAAAAAAAGAATGTCTTTCCTGATAAACCTAAACTGACTTAAAGGGGAGGCTGAGTCTGAGACCTGAACCTTAGTATAATATGGAACTTTACTAGGTTTACTGCAGATTGTAGTTTAGGTTTGCACTGATGTTCTTGCCTAAGCGATGGAAACAGAAATGTTATCCTTCCCACTCATCTACCCTATGGACAATTTCCCCACTGTCAATGAAGAATAGGATTCACCTAATGAAATATTTCTAGGAACCCAAGTTTCTATATTGAGAAATATATTGTTGGCAACTGGAAAACATTCTGAAGTAAATTAAGTGGTGCCAATATAATTAGTATAAAATTGAGGCATAGAACCAGATATAAAAATAAAAAAAAATACCAACCAAGAATTCAGCAAAGCAGTAAAAGCAGGCTAAATCAAATCAAGGAATGAAGTGTATTAGCTTACAATACTGCTCACAAATGTTAAGTAATGGTGATAAATGAAAGACACCTAAAAGAGATATATGAAGCATTTAGCTACAAAATTAATGGCTTCAAGACAGCACGAGAATGGATGTACTCACTTTTAGAGCAGTGCATTTAATGTTAAGAAGGGACTAAGTATATTTACCTGTGACTTAGGAAGTCTCAAAGTAACGTATTGTGGTTCTTTCTTTGTTTTCCATAATAAAAATTTGACTCTGTGGCTGATAAATACAAGCTCTACAATATATACTTTTCAATCTGTTTTAACTCATCAGTGATAACTAATATATATTACCATAATTGTATCTGAAATTTTGCAGTCCTTAGGTAGCACTAAAAATGATAAAATCAACGAAGATTACAAAATCCTATACGGGTTGCACTGATAAGGAGAAAAAATTAAAATTTTTTAGATGAATTAGGAACTCAAGAAGAAAATCTAGTTTTAAAATTTATAAAATAACATATAAGGTGAATATTTATTATAAAACTTTATTTTCAAGCTGACAATGGTGGTAAATGTCTGTTATTCTAGCCTGGCGTGGCCCAAACAGGAAGAGGGTGTGTTTGAGACTAACACCTGAGCTGAATACCCAGCCCGTGTCATAACAAAAGAAAAGGAAATAAATATAAAACTACAAAGACAGATAGGCAGGCAAGCAGACTGACAGACAGACAGACACACACACACACACACATTTATAATTAATATTCTAATTATTGGTTTTTGTTTTTATGTTTGTTACAATACTATTTAAAGTTCAAATGCATATATTATACATTTTTACCTGGTCCCAAGGAAGAGCTTTTGGGTATTGGTTCACTGACTTAGGATTCACATTGGCATTTTCTCTTTATTTGAACTAACAACTACAAATCAGAAGTCCACAGTATGTGGAGTCAGCTATTATGAGTTTGGGTTGAAGAGCTTTTCTACTTCCTTGAGTTATACGTGTTCTTTTCCACCTTTGCTTCACTTCTCCCATCTATAATAACCAAAGCTTCTGTCTTCTTCATGTACTTTCAACTGTTTTGGATATGTTAGCAGCTTTGAGACAGTCCTGGTAGCACAGACAAGGGTATTGAAATGAAGAAACATGGGCAGTGATTATTTGGATACTTTGCAAATGCTTGAGAGTAGCTAATCATGGGTTGCTTCCATTTTCACGTTAGTCCGACGTCCTGCAGCTGAGGTTGTTTATGCCTGAAAACTCATCGAAATCCTATACTATAAACTGAAAGATAATATTTTCAAATCTAAACAAGTCTTTTTACCCTGCCTTTCTATAGTTAAAGGGCAACTGCTGTATAATTTTCTTTAAGAGTCTACAGATCCTTCCTTCAAAACAACCTTCAAGAGGATAATCAATGATACTAATAACCCCCTGCTCTATAAAATGTAAGATACTTCAGTTTTGCATTAGCTTAGCAAAGATGAGATTAAAGGGAGGATTCTTATTTTTTATTAGTAACTCAAAAAAGATTGTATATATTAGTTTAAAATACTCCATTTATTTTCACCATGCTGGATTTATTATCTAAAACTTATCTAAAACTTTTCAAATATTTAAGAAGAGTATTTGGAATTGGCTATCAGGCACTTATACCAGCAGTTTCAATATTAATATTTATCTTTGTTGAAAGCTATATTTGTATATAACTAAATTTATAGAGATTAAAGAGACTTATCATGTCTTTGAGGACCTCTGCTATGTAACCAAGCCAAGAAACATTAAGCAGGCCTGTGAGTGCCAAAGGGATCTGTAGTTCAGTGGAAAAGCTTCTGTTATCTCCAGCCCTGGGCTCGTAGTGGGATTTAAGGTACTGAACTTAAAGTTGATATAAATGAATGACCTGACAAACACATCCGTGCAACATCATAGACATTCCCAGAATAAAACCATGTAAATGTGAACAATTTATTTTTGGCAAAGGTACAGAAAATACTGAGGAGAGAAAAAAAAATTCTCTTTTTCAAAATTTGTTTTGAAACCATTGTATATTCATACACAGAAACAGCAACAAAAAGTCATTTACCATATACTTTCTTTATCAATATGAATCATAATTGGAATATAAAATTCAATGCTTTTAGAAGAAAAGGTAAAAAAAAATATTCATTGGCCTGGATTTAGTTGAGTTTTTAGATTATGAGACTAAATGTACCAAACATTAGAAATGTTATTTGAACTAAATCAAAATGTAAAACTCTTATGGGCCACATAGTAGTAGGCTGTGAATATAATATTAACACTTGGGAGACTGAAGCAGGGGGATTGTAAGTTTAAGACTTGCCTTGGCTACAAAATGATTTCTTATTGTCACAATAAACAAAACAACAGTAACAACATAAAAGAAATGAAATAAAAACAAATCTTAAACTAGGAGAACATATTTGCAGTCTCATGCCCAACAATGGACTTACAAGTAGATTACGTAAAGAACTCATAACTTTTATTAATAAAGTCAAATATAGGTAGATTATTTCAACAAAGTTTTACTAAAGAAGGTATAGTTATTGATGCCCATATGTGGGTGGGCCTGTCTGTGGTCATCCACTGGGGCATAGACAACTTTCCAGCGGCCACAATCCTAAATAAAAATTACTTTCCTTCACCTTGTAGCGATCAACCACCAGTGGGTCTTCAACTATGGGAAGGCCAACAGGAAGCCCTCTCCATTCAATACTGGAATTAAATGTCTTGACCCTTTTCAGGTCTTCAAGGTTCCCCATGCCTTAGTTTGGAATGTGGTATTCAGTTAGGCATTCTCTCTGTATATAAACACTCAGAAAATAAAATTAAGTAAATTATAAAATAAATACAGGGATTTGGAGGATATGATGGGTATTCTGGGGGCACTTGAAGATGGGTATATATATATATATATATATATTGAAGAAACAGTGCACAGGAGCTAGAGAGGTAGCTGTGAGCACAAGAGTACTAGTTGCTCTGCCAGTGGACCTAGGTGGAGTGGGCAGCACCTACATGGCAGCTAACAATCATCTGTAACTCCAGTCCCTGAGCATTCAGTGCTCTCCTCTGGCCTTGAGAGCACCAGGCTCCCCTGTAGTTCATGTAAATACATGAAGACAAAATACTCATATACATAAAATAAATGAATGAATTCATAGAAAACTTTACTTATATACATAACATTTTCAAAGAATAAATAAAGAAAAAGGAGATACAGTTGACAAATATACCGACAGAATGAAATTTGGCTTTAAACTAAAGAGAAAGTCAAACAACGTCAGATATCCCCCCATAATTACTAGAGTGTACAATTTGCACAAATAAACAGAAAACAGTAACAATTCCTATCACAGCCAGAATTCTCAGTCACTGTGGGTTAAAAACAAAGTAATATCTAAAGAGTTTATTATGTCTGTAGTATCACTAGAAGGAAACTTATGATTTAAGGGGAACATTAGGGAAGGATAAAATAGCATAATAATATTATATTATCAAAAAATAAAACAATTTTTATAAAAGGAGAAAGCAAATTTTAGGGAAAGTTTTCTAATATAGTTGGAGAAAGCTCTGTAGATTTCAGACTACAGAACACACCTGTTTCCTTTATTAAGACAAAAGTTGCCCTCTTCCCCGTGTGTGTGTGTGTCTGTCTGTCTGCATGGGTATTTACTGTAGTCAGGAGAAATGTTTGCCCAGACCTGAAACTTTAGGATTCTTGGAACTATGATTGCTTGCCTATAGCCTCTACTTTAAGAGTCTAGGGATCTTAACTATAATGGTGTAAAATGGAAAGCACTTATATCTGTATCCAGATACAAAAATGATGGATAGTCCAAATTCTGAAAGCCACTTGTTCTCAACAGAATCATGAGAATACTGAAATCTGCCATTTCTAAGTCCAGTTCCAGGTCTTCACTAAATTTGTCCTTTTCTCACAGTGCTTTTCACTTATCAGCCATATCTTTAAATTTCAAAAGTGACCAAAAATCCATCTATAATAACCATCTGCATTAGTCAGAGGAAAATAATGGAAAGAATTAATATATACAAAAAGGGTATTTCTTAGATGGGCTTATGCGGGAGAATTGTCTGTAATCTGTCAATCATGTTTTAAATAAACACTGCTTGGCCAGGCAGGAAATATAGGTGGGAAAACCAAACAGGAAATAGAAATGATGTAATGAGAACAGGAGAATTCCGGGAAGGAGGAAGTTGATTCCTCACACTCTCCTGCCCAGACCATGGAAGCAGCAGAATGTGATCTGCCCCACTGAAAAAAGGTACTGAGCCACATGGCTAACATATATCAAAAAAAATGGGTTAATCAAGATGTGAGAGTTAGCCAGTGAGAGGCTAGAGCTAATGGGCCAATCAGCTTTACAACTTATAGAGATCTATGTGTGATTTTCTTTGGGGCTAAACAGTTGTGGGGTACTGGGTGGGACAAAAACAACAACAAACAAACAGGCCCCGCTCATGTTACAGGCTTACATATTGCAGCGTGGGTAGTCCAGTTCCCAAACAGACACTACTTAATACATATGAGCAATACTAAAGGAACTTGGCAATATGTGTGCGTGTGTGTGTGTGTGTGTGTGTGTCTGTATGTGCATGTGTGCACATGCATACAAAACAATAATGGCTAAAACAGAATGAATAAGTTGGTCATGAATTTAGAAAGAGTATAGGGGACATAATTAATACAGGGTAGAAATGATGTAAATATAGTTCTCATTCATGAAATTCTCAAAAAAATTATTTAAATTACAAGGGAAGAAAAATAATGAGGTAATAGAGACAAAGGAGAATGCTTGGAGGATTTGAAGCTGAGACTTACTATAAGATGCTTATAAAATGAGTATAATTCAGTAAAGTATAAATGACAACGATTTCAAGATTCCAGAACAAACATGACTTTGAGTACGTAAGAAAAGATGAGATCCGCCATTGCACAGTTGACATTGGTCTTCGATAGGAGAGCAACAGATGCTCATCTTAATTGGAATGAAGCAGCTGGAGCGTGACTACGTTTTTGTCAGAGCATGGGGGTTGTGCTGCCCAGTTCTAATTGTCAAGTCACTGTGACCAAGCATCACCTGGGTAGAGAGTCTCAGTCAGAGCTGTGTGTACTGGTTGACCTGTGGGATTGTCTTAGTTGAGTTAATTGATGGGAGAAGACGTAGCTCAGTGTGGAAGGCACTGTCAAGGAGTCCTGAGCCTATGAGTGGAACAAGCAAACAAATGCATACATGCGTTCATTTTATTCTCGACTGCAGATAGGACAGGACCAGCACTTGAAGTTCCTGCCTTGACTTCTCTA
>NW_004949103.1:11780671-11786207 GCF_000317375.1 Microtus ochrogaster
TAACTTGTAGCAGTTTCTACTGACAGTGAAATAATGTTCTCTCCCATCAAGTGAGAATGAACTAAGGATAGAACTTTTGGGAGTTTGAAGGGGCAGGTGGCAAATAATTATGTAGAAAAAAGTAACAAGGAATGGATTATACTAGGATTTGAAGTATTTATAAAAACTTACATAAAATTAGTCTATGGACATACCACTTTGAATGTACCCAGTCTCATCTAACCTCAGAAGCTAAGCAGGGTCGGACTTAGTTAGTACTTGGGTGGGGAACCTCTGTGAAATTAGATTTTAAGCATTAAAGAAAACCTGCTTAGCACATCCTTTATGTATTTTCTAACTTTCCTTAGTTAACTAACAAAACAGGTAGAGTTCCGATAGCACACTCAGAGTACATAACTGGGGATTATTAAAGTCATGATCACCATCCGGTTACTGTGGTGGTGGATGCTCATTGACAACCTGACTGAATTTAGAATCCCCTAAAGAACTGAGTATCATTGAGGGTTGTTACCCAGGAGCTTAATTAAGGGAGGTCATAGCTTGAATGAGGATGATACCATCATATGGGTTTGCTCAAAGATGGAAAGGAGGAAGCCACATAAGCACAAGAATTCATCTCTCTCTGCTTCCTGAGGTTGCAATGTGAGCAGGTACTGTACTCCTATCATAATGAACTCCGTTACTTCTTAAACTGTGAGCCAAAGTAAGTTGTTTCCACCAGGTGTGAGTGTGTGTGTGTGTGTGTGTGTGTGTGTGTGTGTGCATGTGCGTTTGTGTGTGTGTGTGTGTGGCAATAAGAAAAAAATAATATAAAATGCTGGTTATGAAGAAGAGAGACTGTTCATATATAACCACGTGACATGGAGGTATTTGGAGTTGCTTTGTGGGTAGAACTTGGAAGAATTTAGACTTATGGGCCAGGGAAAATCTTAATTGCTCTTTGATAAGAATTTAGCAGATTGGAACATAGTGATATTTTGCTTGCAATATAACAAATAAAGCTTTCCTGAAGATTAGAGTGCAGAACTAAGTTAGTAGTCAGCCACAGAGGCCAGGCAGTGATGGCATACACCTTTAATCTCAACACTTGGGAGACAGAGGCAGATGGAGTTCTGTGAATTCAAAACCACACTGGGCTACATGACTCATTCTGACTCAAAGAGAAACGGAGCTCATACAAATGTGATCCCAGCACTTGGGATCACAAGCCTTTAATCCCAGCACTAGGGAGGTGGAGACAGGAATGATATGTCTGGGCAGAGAGAGGAATAGAAGGTGGAGAAGATAGGAGTTCAGATGCAATCTGAGACTGCAGTCTGAGGTTTCATAGAGATAGCTGAATCCTTCAGTGGGGGGATTTGTGGAGACAGGATCACCCTTCTGGTCTGAGGTAGAAGTAAGAGCTAGTGGCTGACTGCACTGCTTTTCTGATTTTCAGCATTCCAAGTTTTTATTTTTAAGACCAATTAGAATTTGTATTCTATTAGAATGCTGGTAGAAACGCAGGTGCTGACATCCCAGCTTAGAAGGTTTCAGAGGGGCATGAGAACTCAAGAGCCAGTGTTACCTTATTGCCAAATCTCTGGCTATATGAGCTATGGAAAGTTTGGGAAGTCTAAATTCAAAAGTAACTGACTAAGTTGTTGAGTGGCATAGATCATGACACCACAGTATTCAGGTGAGTTTAAGACTTCAGAAAAGACTGGTACAAAGAAAGAAACTGAAATTGTTGAAGTGGTCAGTGATATTAAAGAGGAACCCAGAGCTCCTCCCTGGAACAATAGGACAGGAGACTTGTAGGCAAGATCCTATTCCAAAAGACTCCATATTGTTAAAGTGTAATTTCATTAGAAAGAAAAAAATAATGAATTGAGAATGTCTCCAAATGTGGTTTCCTGCTTAAAAACAAGCATCTTGAGAATTTTTCCATTCCAGTTGCTAAAGTACCCAGAGCCCACTAAATCTGTAGCATAAGTATGTAGAAGGAGCGGCGGGCTGTGTCCCGCCACCCGGCTAGCTTTACATCCAAAATAATTACATGGAAACTGTATTCATATAAACACTGCCTAGCCCATTAGTTCTAGCCTCTTATTGGCTAACTTTCACATCATGACTAACTTATATCTAATAATCTGTATGCCACCACGAGGTCGTGGCTTACAGGCATGAGTCTAGACAGCATCTGTCTAGGGAAGGGGAATCATGGGGTCAGCCTGACTCGGCTTCTTTCTCCCAGCATTCTGTTAGGTCTACTCTGCCTATCTAAATTCTGTGCTATCAAAAAGCCAAGACAGTTTCTTTATTAACCAATGAAAGTAACACATAGACAGATGACTCTCCTACATCATAAATGGGGCAGACAATGCTTACGTTGATAATAATATTCAGTGGCCTGGTCTATAAAATGCTTGTATTGCTGGCATGAAAAACACAAGAGTTTCAGGGTCACAAAATCACTGACAATGGGCAATACGTGGCTTTCAGACAAAGAGGCTCTGAAAGGCCATTACATGAAGCTATAAAAATGAAATCTAAGTTCCCCTGGAGACCCCAGGAGATGCCAAGACAGTAAGAATGTCCTCCAAGCCGAGCCACACATGTATAATGGAGTCTGCTCAATAGAGAAGGTATATATCTTGCAGATGGCAGAACTGGAGAGGTAGAGCTGTTCAAAGCTGATTCTACCAAGACCATAGATTTAGGTCGTGGGACTTCAGAAGGTAGGGTTTGTCCTGCTACATATCAGGATTGTTTCAGCATAATCTCTCATTCTACATCTTAATTATTCTCTTTTGCAACGAGAACACTAACTTTGTGCTGATATATAATATATAAATTTGTGGGGTGTGCGTGTGTGTATATTTGTGAGTACTTAATGTATTTATTGTACCATATACATTCGGGAGCCCTCTGCAAAAGAGGGCATTGGATCCCCTGATCCTCTGTAATAGGTAGTTGTGGGCTACCATGTGGTTGTTTGTAACTGAACCTGGGTCTTCCATAAGAACAATACGTGTTCTTAATCACTGAGACATCTTCCCAGCCATGTGCTGTTGTGTATTGGAAGTACATAAGTTATTTTCTTGATTTTAGCGGGACTCAGTAAGAGAGCATCTTAAATCTCAGAAGAGGGTTCTATTTTTTAGCAATGTTGAAACAAATATACCATGGGGGCATTTGAAGGTGAGATACATGTATTTTGACTATGAAAGATGGTTGAACCTCAAGGAACCAGAGGTAGAATTCTATCTTTTAAAATTGGTATGTTGCATGTCCTGTTGGCAAGAACTAGACTGATAATGGTTATTCTTTATTGCCAATTTGCGTGAAATTGGAATCACCTAGCAGGTGTTTCACTGAGTTTATCTTTGAGTATGTTTCTACTCAAGTTTAAACGAAGTAGGGAAATCCTACCCTCATCCCACTCACTTGTGTGATAAAAAAGTAAAAACTAGTGATAAAGGAGTCTGAGGACTGGCATTCATCTCTCCGTGCTTTCTGACTGAGGGATATTATGATCCCTGCCTTATGTGCCCACCATTGTGCCTGTCATAATAGAATGTAGCGTTTCTTTTTTTTTACATATTTATTTATTTGTTATGTATAAAATATTCTGTCTGTGTGTATGCCTGCAGGCCAGAAGAGGACACCAGACCTCATTACAAATGGTTGTGAGCCACCATGTGGTTCTGGGAATTGAACTCAGGACCTTTGGAAGAGCAGGCAGTGCTCTTAACCTCTCAGCCATCTCTCCAGCCCAAATATAGTGTTTCTTAAACAGTTGAAAGAAATCCTTTCCTTTAACTTGCTTATATAAAGTATTTGTTACAGAAATGGTAGAACTAAGTGATGCAGCGCTCGGTTGTATAGTCCTTCAGCTTTAGAACAGACTTTCAAATACAAACGACCAGCTGTGTTGTCGTTGTGGACGAATAAGCATCAGAATGCCCTTGCATTTGTGGTTGATAGCACAGCTACCTGTGTAGTCATTGATTCCTATGTTTCTCATTTTGCAGGAACATCTTGTTATACAAGATGCACTAGCACCTTAAAAAAATAAAGGAAAAGGTGCGACTATGTGTTGATCAGAAAGAAGTGTTTCCCCTGAGGCTCTGAGCTAGCTGCTGCTCTGAGATCAGACCCACTGCCCCTTCACATGAATCCCGCGATGTCTGCTCCCCATACCATATTAGCCTGTGCCTGGGGTCATAACTTAATTATATGTGTTAGTTTTAGTTCTGTTTAGAACAACGGTTATCTGACTTGCAATTTCCTCTGTCCCCATTACTGAAAAGGTCAAGAGTTTGACTAAAGTTAAACTCTCCCACTCCTAATAAATGACAGACCTTTTTTTTTCCCACTTGCTTTTTTTTTCTCTCCAAGCTAGAGGCTATAGAACCACTCTAGCCCTATGTATGCCAAATTGATTACACAAGGCATTAGACAACTGGGAGAGTTTGGTAACTAAACCTGAAAGGCAAATATAGGGTAATTAAAAGATGTGTTTTAAGGTCAGTGTTTATTTTTTCACAAGATGTAGATCATCCAAGGAAATACAAATTTAAAAAAATCTTTTTATCAAAACAGTAAGTGGAAATTTTGTTTAGAGAGGAAATAAGCTCTCTTCTTTAGCATGGAGGCTGGAACTTAGAGCGTTTTTCTGCTGAATATTTATGTGTTCCTTAAAGCAACTTTCATGAAATTAGAGGAAGAGGATAATTTTTTCTACCTTTCTGGCATGAAGCACGTTAGAAGTAAGTTATTTTATTTGGATCCACCATCATTAATATGGTGTTGGTTGTTTATGTTAATGCCTGAACACCCTCATTATTTTCACATGGCATTTTGAGTTACAAATAATGATACATTTTGATGATTTATTTTTATGTTCTATGTGTATAAATGTTTAACATGCATGCATGCATGTGTGTCATGAGTGTGTCTGGTACCCGTGCAAGTTAGAAGAGAACTGTAGGTGCCCTGGAACTGGAGTTATGAACAATTGTGAACTACCATGAGTGTGCTGAGAATCAAACCCCAGGCCTTTGCAAGAGCAAGAAGTGCTCTTAACTACTGAACCATCTCTCCAGTTCCCACATAGTATTTCAAATATTATCTTCTCCAATCACAAACCTGCCAAGCAACAGAAGCTCTTACAAGCATCTAAAATATAAGAGATTTCAGTATTGGTCTTAATTTTTTCCCCATAAAATAACAATGTGGACATTTTTGTTACTTACTAGAGGGTGTAAGAAAATATCTAGAATTCAATATAGTCCATAGCCCACTAGCTAATAATACAGGCTTACTGAAGCCAGGCAGATCTTCATTGAAATCTTGTTCTTTATGATTGCTGCTATAGAAAATATTTTGATTGTCAGACACTTTGTGTTTATCATAGGAGCAAAAGGAGAGAGAGCACAAGCAAGGAACTCAGGACCGCAAGGGGTGCACCCACACACTGAGACAATGGGGATGTTCTTTTGGGAACTCACCAAGGCCAGCTGAAATGGGTCTGAAAAAGCATGGGATAAAA
>NW_004949103.1:11786562-11793967 GCF_000317375.1 Microtus ochrogaster
ATGATTATTTTTGAGACTACAAGAGATACTACATTTAATAAGCCTTTTAGTTCTGGGCAAAGAAAAATAGTATCGGCAAAGCCCTGTTTATGCTATAGAAGACTCACCATTCGTTTTAACTTGTGAAGATGTTTCTTTATTTTTCTAGGTTGATTATATCACTTTTCATATTCTTATGTGTTTATTTACTTACTCCATGCCTCAGTCTATTAAAACATAAAACACATCAAAGAAGGACACTAGTTTGCTACATATTGTATCATCATTGATTATTGGAATCTCCCAAGCACAACACTATCAGTCAAATAGGTAATGCATAAATTCATGAATCCCAACAAGGTAAAACAGAGGAAGAAGCTCTTGGTAGCCTGAACATTAAGGTGGTAACTGTAAAGGTAACGAGGATATAATGCAGGCAGCTGGGAAGCAGTGTGGGGTGGAAATGAAAGCTTCATTTCTGTAGGTCAGGAGCCCAAGTGAGGCTTCTAAGTGGATCTTCTGCTTAGGAGTTCAATTACAGCAAAGCTTGTCTGGAACCAGATTGCACCAACAGCCCACGGAGGAAGTGCACGTTTTCACTCTCCCTTATGAATAATCCATTTTCTTGAATAATGGATTCATGGAAGCTTGCTTCTAAAGTCAGCAAAAGAAAGGTAATTTCTAGAGAAATGAGATAAAACTTTCTGCGGTCACCTACTTATAACTATACAATTCTATATTATTGGTGATACACATTTGTTTAGAAGAAAGTTATAAGATCAGGCAATAGGAAGTTATGTGAAGTCATGAATATTGAGAGACAGGGATCAGAAGGCCACATCAGCATGTCTGTCACACATTCTGTAGAGCAAAAAACTGCTATAAAAGTGCTGAAGCAGATGGAATAAAAATGATAACTATAACATAACAGTCATTATGCTCAAACAGTAGTTTGTATGCACATAGTCATAAGAGTACTAAATCATGTGAACCAACAATAGACATAACTAAAGGATCTATTTCCAGCTTTATAAACATACTAGGAGTTGTTGACCTGTGTATGTGTGTGATATATGTATGTGTATATATGTGTACATCTTTGTGTGTGCACTGTGAAGGGGCATAATTGTGTGCAAGAATGTGGATGCCAGAGGTCTATGTCAACTATCTTCTATTGCTTGATGTAGTGATTTGAATTAGAAGTCTCCCCTATTGGCCACTTATTTGAACACTTAGTACCCAGTGAGTTGTGCTGTTTGAAGGATGATATGGAAACTTTTGGAGGTGCAGCCTTGCTGGAGGATGTTTGTTACTGGGGGTGGAATTTAAGACTTTGTAGCCTTTTTCCTGCCTTATGTTTGCATAAGATAGTATGATACAGGTTCCTGACCCTGTTGACATGCCTTCCCCAACATTACGGACTCTACTTCTGAAGTATAGGAGTTAATGAACTCTTCCTCTGTAAATTATCTTGGTTATGGTATTTCATTAAGGTAACAGAAAAGAGACTAATATAATCTGAACCTCATATTTACACAGTGGATTATTACTCAGCTGTAAAAAATAATGACATTATGAAACTTGCCAGCAAATGGATGGAACTAGAAAAAAAATCATCCAAGTGGGGTAGCCCAATCCCAGAAATAAAACACAGTATGGACTCACTCATAAGTAGATATTAGATATAAAACAAAGGATAACTAGGCTATACAATTCACAGCTCCAGAGAAGTGAGGCAACAAGAGACATATGGATTGCCTAGTATGGGGAAATAGTTGAGATCTTCTGGGTAAACTGAGGATGAGGAATGGGAACAAGAGGGAAAGGGATGATCAAGTTCAGGGACAGACAGAAAGCAAGAGCAATGAAAATACATCTTGATAGAGGGAGTTATTATGGGGTTAGGGAGGAGCCTGCTGCTAGTGAAATTCCCAGGGATCCACAAAGATGACAAGAGCTAAGACTACTTGCAATAGTTGAGAGGGAGCCTGAACTGTCATTCTCCTGTAGTCAGATGTGTGACTACCCTAATTGTCATTCTAGAACATTCATCCAGTAAGTTATGGAAACAAATGTAGAGCTTCACAATCAAGCACTGGGCTGAATTCCAGGAGTCCAATAGAAGAGAGGGAAGAGGCGTTATATGAGCAAGGGAGATCAAGATCATGATGGAAAACCATAGATACAGTTGACCCTAGCTTGTGGGACCTCAGGGACTCTGGACCTACACCTGGAAAGCCTGCTTGGGACCAAACTAGGCCCTCTGCATGTGAATGACAGTTTTCTGGCTTGGTCTGTTTGTAGTGCTCCTGGCAGTGGGACCAGGATCTATCACTGGTGCATGAGCTGGCTTCTTGGAGTCCACTCCCTATGGTGGGATGCCTTGTTCAGCCTGATTACAGTGGGGAGGGGCTTGGTCCTGCCTCAACTTAATGTGCCAGGCTTTGTTGACTCTCCAAAAAAGGCCTTACCCTTTCTGGGGAGTGGAAGGTGGGAAAGAGGTGGATTGTGACTGGGGGTGAGGAGGGAAAGGAGGGGGTACTGTGGTTTGTGCATAAAATGAATGTGTATGTGTGGGTATATACATATTCTGTATGTATATATATATATGTATATGTAATGTATACACACACACACACATATTCTGTACCTCACCTTTTTAGATGAGCTCTCTCACTAAACCTGGAGCTCACTGAGTCAGCAAGACAGGTTGACCCTTGGCCAACAGTGATTCTCCTTTCTCCCCACACCCCAAGTGCTAATATTACAGGTACATGCTACCATATGAGTACAGAGGATCCAAATGTGGGTCCTTCTGTTTGCACAGCAGGCACCTTATTGATACAGCCATATCCCCAGAACCACTAGACCAGATTAAGTATCTTATTTCAATTATTGAAAAAAAAACATGAAACGTAAAGTCATAAAAATTTTAGAGGATAACACATGAAGAATAGCTTGATCTGTTTGAAAATGATATACAATGAACAACATAGATTACAAATTCATTTAAAATGTACATAAAGTATTCAGCCCTGTATCTTATATATAGAGATATAAAATAATAAACAGCAGAATTGACTTACCTAATAATACTCTGATTTAAAACCCTTTTCATTGTTGTAGTTAGAATGTCTGGCAGAAACAATGAAAGTGAAGATTTGGTATAGATCATGGCCTTAGGGGACTTTAGTCCATCATGATGGGAAGAGCCTGGCAGATTGGCTGTGTCTTGTGGTGGTCTTGTAGGAGAAGGAGAGACAGTGGGCTGCAGCTAGAAGCTAGGCTGTAATTTTAAAGAAATGACCCTAGTGACCTATTTCTGCCATAGAGGTCAAATATTCTAAAAATTCCACAACCTCCCCGAAGTGTGAAACCAACAGAAAATAAATGTCTCTGTGTGAAACTCTTGGACTTACAGACTGAATTCATAACAGGTATACCTAGAAATAGTAGAATTTAGGGTATGTTAACTGAATCTTATACTTACTATAAAATATCAAAAATCACAAAACATTGATACATGTAAAAAGATAGATTTACACATATTTCAATAAACATATGACAGAGCCGAGACTCTCGTGCACACATGTAAGAAAGTGATTTGCACACAAATGTTGAGATAAGTTGATTATGGAAGTAATACATTTTGAAGAAGTGGTTACAATAATATAAATGAGATAAAAAATAATAAGCATGTATACTTTATACTGTATATATTCTCTGTAATTTATATATTTACATGTGTATATTTGTAAACTGTGCATTTGCATGATTAGAATTTAAAAGTACATCAATTTGAGATGCTTAAATCCATTTTAATATTACATTTTAGTCTTTAAAATTGCAACTCTACAAACATGAATAGTAATATGTGCATATGTATGTATATATATGCACACAATATATGTGAGTGTATGTGTGTACATGTCAACAAGAAGACATGCATGCTTTAAGGATTTTAAATAAGTGGTATGTCCTTTGTAAGTCCATACATTAGGTACTTAAAATCATTATTCTCATGTGTTTAAAATAAGTATCACTGGTTGTCTAGTATTAGTAGTCTGTACCATATGAGTCCAGAACCCCACATAAACATTAAGGACTTATGATCTAGGAGGATAAAGGAGCCACAGGGAAGAAAGTGTTGGTCTGGGTTATAAGGACTACAGAGGCAAAGGGAAGTGGGTGTGGGTCGTGAGACCCTACAGGGAGGTGGCTTTGTCGGGGTCAGATCAAAATGACTTTGTTTCCTTAGAATATTGGTTCTTACACATAGTTATTTGAGATTTTCTTATTATTCTTATCAATATAATCAGCAGGTGGTTGGTTCAGGATCTTGAAATAACTTTGGAGCATAAAAGCGTATCATCAGAAAAAAAAAATAGGAAAGAAAAGGTCCTCAGATTTTCACCTCTGTGCCCAGCACAGGAGAAAGTTATCTTCAGACTTTTAGCGTGAAGTTAGTTTTTCAAAAATAACCACTTACTCAAAGATGATAAGGCCACAAAATTGCCCTTGGATTCAGACTTATTATGTTAGAAAATGTGCACGTTTTTATGATTATTACCATTCAGATAAAAAATGAAAAACCTGGACAAATACTACATTTTGTCTAAATATGAACACCATTGTCTTCAAATCCAGCTGTACTTACAACCCCACCATGGCAAAGTCAGCATAAAACCCTGTGGCCTTGGGAGCTCTAGGGAGAGCAGGGGTCAGATCTGCCTATCTACAAAGTCTACACTGACGGCCCAAAGGCTAGAGGCTCCTCAGTAGAAGGCACTGATCGTTTAACTCTGATGTGCAGCCATTTTAATTGGCACCTTGGGTGCTACCTCAGCTTTGTGTTCTTAAAATATCAGTGTCCTCTTCATTATCTCTTACATCCACATTTAAAGCACGCTAGGTTGCTGCTGTGGTTTCCATCACACCCCCACACAGTTAGCTATGCTGTTGAACAAACTAGGAGTTGAGAACCTTCTCACTCCTTTGTCTTCTTTGTATTCATTCTCCTCATGGTTTCTGGACCATGGGTTTGGAAAAACCTTTCTAGGAGTCTTTAAACCGTATGTTCAATTTAATTTCAGCAATATGTTGCTTCAGTTGATAGCATAGTCTTTACCATAACATAGTTTTTCCACCTCAGTTTTATTATATGTAACATTTCAATTATTTTTTCTTTCAGATATTAAGAGTATGGTGCCTATCAATTCATCTTTATATACTGAATTTTTGCCTTGATATAGAAAAATCACAAAGTATGGTGTCAAAGCATCCTACAAAGACAGTACCTACCACCCAATAGTTCTGTGTTGGCCCTTTCCAAGGTTATATTTAATTATGAAAATATAGTGTTGTTTTTCATTTGTATTTTACTTAAATTATTTAAAAAGATATTGGGTATTATTGGCTCACACTATGGCTATTCATTTAGTTTGATTTGGTTGGTTTTAACTGTTTTTTGGTTTTATTTTTAAATTTTGTCTTAGGGGTGGTTGCAAGGACAGAGGGTAGAAACAAGGAGATAAGGAGATGACTGGGATTGAGATGCATAATGTGAACTTCACCAAGAGCCAGAAAATTTAAAATGGAAAGAGTTATTAAAGAGCAAAACATTCTTGTGTTAATATTAAGCAGTTATAAGTTTTGCAGATCTGTCAAAGTTGTAGCTCTCATTGGTTTGGATTGGCTGATTCCTGTCCGAGGGCAAGAATTTCCATTCTAGGATTAATGTAAAAATAAAGAACATCTTTATGAATTGGTAAAATTAAGATTTTAAAATATTTAATCAAGAATCCACTTGCTCTTTTCAGTTACCTTCAATATTTAATCTATGGTTTGACTTTGAATAGTTTTGTTTTTGACAGATTTTTAGAGATAGTAAAGGGTTATTTCCTGTGCCATTTCAGGCTTTCATCATTTTGTGTATCACGGCTCTGTTTGCTGGGGGAGTTTTAAGCTCTGTAATTCTGACCAAATTGCTTAAACCTTCTGTACCCATTTCTTCATTCATGAAACTGTAAGTTCTCAAGACTAATAATTCTTTCAGATCTCAACCGTTCCTTCTAAATCCCTACTGTCCCTTCCAATCCATAGTTAAAAGACTCAATATTTACAGGATTGAGGATAGATAACTTGGCTTTTTCTCAGCAGTTACCTAAGCCAGCTAAGTCACACCTTCCTTCTAGAACAGTGGTTCTCAAACTTCCTAATGCTCTGACCCTTTAATACAGTTCCTCATGTTGTGGTGACCCCCACCCATTAAATTATTTTTAAATACTACTTCATTGCTGTTATGTTGATCCCATTGTGAATCAAAATGCAAATATCTCTGTTATCCAATGGTCTTAAATGACCCCTGTGTAAAGGTTTCTTTGACATCCACAGGGGCCACAATGCATAGGCTGAGGAAACACTGATCTAGACCATTTCATGCATCATCTTTTAGTGTGTTGAATGGATGAAAAAACCGTTTCAACAAAACATTTAGTGGAATGCCATTTGATATCTTAAACTGACTTTACTTTTATATTTTCAAACCAAATATTCCTTATAGAAAAATATAAATTTATTATATATTAGAAAATCTGACATTCAAGTAAAGGGATTCCAGAATAAAATAAACAGGTATCAACTTTTCTTAAAACACTACATTAAATTAAATGCTAACTGGTAATTTAGTCCTAGGGCTGGTTGTGACATTACTATTAGCACAAGTAGCTCTGGATTTTTTTTTTTTTGAGGTAGGAACTTGATCTCATGAAATATGTTGAAACAGTTTAAATATGTGCACTATTAGTAAAATGGTTAAGGAGTTCCCAGTTCATGTAGTATTAATTCAGATTACCTTGAGATTTGTGAACATAATAATAAGGCAATAGTTTGTCTAATTTAATTTTGACACTGTGATATCTGACACTTCAATAAAAGCTGATGTGACCTTAAAGGTTAATGATGGCATCTCCCATCTGAAGTGACAGGCTATTTCAAGTTCCATAGCTGATCTTACTTCTTCCTTTTCATTTACTTATTTTTATTAAGTTACTGTTACACTAACGAAGCTTCCGTGAACTGTTATCTGGAATTGCAAACTCGGTTAAATTGATTCCAGAGTTTGCTTGATGAGCCTCTCCATTGTAAAAGAAAGCAACGGTACAGTTACAATAATGGACATTAAGAGGTAGAAATTTCTCTATAAAAATATTAATAGGCAGAAACTCTTGAGACACTCTCACATGGAAATTTTCAGCTCCCAAGATAAGTTTTCTTGGGATGTTTCACAATCATCCCTCTGTCTCACATACATTGTATAACTGCATTCTAGGGGACTTTTTTTTTTTTTAAAAAAATATTTATTTATTTATACAATATTCTGTCTGTGTGTATGTCTGCAGGCCAGAAGAGGGCACCAGACCTCATT
>NW_004949103.1:11794067-11800995 GCF_000317375.1 Microtus ochrogaster
GTTGCCGGGAATTGAACTCAGGACCTTTGGAAGAGCAGGCAATGCTCTTAACCACTGAGCCATCTCTCCAGCCTGGGACGGTTTTATATAAAACATGATGCTTAGCTGTGTGAAGGTAAATGAAATAAGCTAGAATATCATCTAAGATGCTGACTTTATCATCTGCTGAGGGAAAAACATCAGATAGACAAGTCAATGACATAGACTAGCATGAGCACAATTGCCTTAGAGGGTAGAAAGGAGTGGTTTTGTATTCATGGACAAATGAGAATTTCTCAACTAGTAACCTAACGAAGATCATTTCCTGACTCAGTCTCAGAAGCAGAGGAATTCAGAACTATTTTCACTAAAATACATACTACTCCTCCTGTATTCTTTCCTATTTTGTATCATGTGTCACTCTATTTTAGAAGAGACACCCATGACTGTGAATGTGTTATGGGTGGTCGTGGAGAGTAGAGAATGGTAGTTTTTGACTATAAAACTATGAAAATATGTATCACATGTGGCCAGTAGGAAGATGTTGCAAGGGTAACCTGTCAAAGAAACCCTAACTGAAGTACCTAGAAGAGATAGACGTGCTTGTAGATCTCTCTGATAATCCACATACAGGGGCTGTGAAGGGAGAGGGAAGGCAGAACTTTTAGAGTTTTACAGACTTAAAAATCCTGGAAAAGTCAGATTCATTGTGTTTCAGATCTTCGCTGAGATCTTTTTAGATCCCCCCCCCCTTTTTTCGCCTCTATGATTTTTATCTTCTCAAAGTTGCCATTTGAGAATTTCAGCTGTCTCTTCAATGTTAAGATCAGGCAGGAAGGGTCAGCTTTCAGCTAGAAAAAAGCATATAAATGTTTCGTTCTGTTTGTTAGGGTTGGGAAGTCCCTGCCATAGAGGACAAAGACCAGGACTTCCCCATTTTGCAGCACTCTTTCTTGTGGTATATTTTCTAGATGACTGAAATTATTCAATAATATGCTTGTTGGGAATGACTGCTTGGACTGAAAGATTGTAAATGAACAACTATTGAATGCATTTCTCCATATCTTAAGTCATTTGTATAAGGTGTCAGATCCCCTTTGTGACTATCCAGTACTCAATTAGACAAATTGACTGTAAATAAGGACACCTTTTCTTTTTTCAGCCTCCTTGTGTAGCTTTAATATGTTATTTAGGAGGAAATGGTTTCCAGGGATAATAACACTCTCATGCAAATAAAAGCCCAAATTATTGTCGTGAGAGCATGTCTCTCTATGCTCTGACATCAGTGGCATTTGCTTACCTATACGATTCATTCTATGAAGATTTTTTATAACTTTCAATAGATTTAATTTCCCATTGACTTGCAGACACACCTTCATAGTGTAAAATTACATATAAAGCGACTTCTTACTAACACGAAATAAAAATGATAGAGAGCCACTTTCAATTTATGATCATATTCTGTTTGCTTATTGTGATGGTAAATTTTAATTATCAACTTGACACAAGCTATAATCACCTAGAAAGAGACTCCTCCAGAGAAATTATTTAAATCAAGTTGGCCTGAGAGCATTACTGCAGGGGACGGTCTTGATTGTTAACTGACAGAGTAAGGTGGGACCCACTTTGAGCAGCACCATTCTCTAGGCTGGGGATCATCTGGGTTTTTTTTATACTTTAAATAGCAGTAACTAATTTCCTAGTCTGTAAATGGTTTCCTCTGCCATGTTCATGTGATTCTCCATCTTGTTAGCTAGAGAGTCAGACATTCTGTTCCCACATTATTCTCAGCAAGGGCTCTCATGGTGGGGACTTTCATTATCAGGAGGCGAATGGTAGAAATAAACTTGAGCCCTAATTATGAAAACCCTGGTTTTGAGATTTTGGGATTGGATATTTTCTGGGTTTGTTGTTGTTTTGTTTTTGTTTACGTAAGTGTTTCTCAGAAGATTTCAAAGATTTCCTACTACCATTTGCATCAAAGTCAGATAGATGGGCACCTTTAAAACTAATAAAAACAGCCACACAAGCTCTATTGAACCAGAACATCTATCCAGAGCCATTCTGGAATTTACATGCTTTTTCTATATATTTATTTTTTGATCTACCAATTTTGTATTGCTCTTTATTTTTCCCATGGTGATTTTCA
The DNA here is from genome assembly GCF_000317375.1 of Microtus ochrogaster. Classification (NCBI taxonomy): domain Eukaryota; kingdom Metazoa; phylum Chordata; class Mammalia; order Rodentia; family Cricetidae; genus Microtus; species Microtus ochrogaster. The sequence goes on from NW_004949103.1 coordinate 11,796,196, forward strand.
AAACAATTCTTTTTCTGTGCATAATGATTTCATTTTACGTGTAGAGACATAATTAGTACTTGCTTAATTCCTTTTTGGGGGCATACACAGAGTCCCATAATATAGAGACAGATGAAGAAGACATGATGACTAACAACCTTGTTGCATTGTTTCTAGAAAATAACTCATCAGACTGATTATTCTTCACATTGGTTGGAGACAAGCAAGACTGAGATTAATGACTTAATTTTCTTCAAATGAATTAATTTTCTTAAAAGTTAATGAAAAACATAAAGGAAAATAAGTTGTACTTATAACCGATCAAAAATTCAAGGTAGAAAACCTCAAGTAGTTATGATATTAAGAGTTAAAGGAAGCAAACACTAGAAGATGCCAACCCAACCATTCAACTCTGAATATCTCACTGTGCACTCCACTCCCCAGCCCACCCTCTCGGCTCCTACAGGTTCCTTTAAAGTAAGAAACTTGCTGTGAGCAGGTGAGGGAATTTGTAACAGAACATGATCAAAAGCAAAATAGGAAGTGGAAGGGAAGCAATTACAGAGGGAGATCATTAATTGGCGAGCTTATCTCTTGAGTGAGGTTGGAATGTGGAAGCTGCAGGTGTTGTGAATTGAATTTCATGTACTCCTGTTGTTTGTGAAGAGCTGGCTGTGCATGGGAAGTGCTGAGTGAATTGCCAAAGTGTTGTAAGAACACTAGCAATCAAACAGCCACTGGGCTCTGAAAAGCTGGGATTGAGTGAAGGCGGAAAAACCTGAAGGCTAAAGGGAATTGGGACTTTTCACTGAAATGGAGCTTGACACAGGGGAAGTTCAATCAGTAATAACAGGTAGTGAAGAGAAAAGCAGTGTAGAGGGGATTGGAAAAGGACTTGCTATGATCCCATCTCATCAATCAAATTTTGAGTCCTGCTGGGGTTAAGTCTACATGGGCCTTAGGTAAAAGGCTCGACTTCATTCTATGCTTTTCAACATGGAAAAAATGGACTTCTAAGGAATCTAACACATTTGCTGAAGTCAAATAAAATGTTATTTTAAACCTTCCACATATTCAAACTGGGCATCAAAAACCCATGGAAGCAGAATACCCGGTTCCATTGCATCTTTATCTCTCCTCCAACTGCACACAACTGCTCTGATGAGCTCCTTGCCAATCTTTTAACAAACAAGAGCACCTGCTGGATGGAATTGAAGGTCCCATAAGTGTTTTTCTTCATAGTTACAGAATGATGGTTAATCTTGAGTGTCAATTTGATGGGATCCAGAATCATCTAAGCATATCTCCGAGAGATTTTCTAGGTTAGTTCAATTAAGTTCACTGGACCTATGTTACCTCTAAATGGCAGTATTCAGGGTATGGTTTTCTGGCTGAGAGAAAATAAGAAAGCTAGCTGAGTTCCACCATTCACTGGTGTCTGACACTTGTCTATAGATTCAATAGGTCCACATTCCTCCTGCTCCTGTTTCAATGATCACTGTTGCCTATGGGCTCATCCATAAACTGTAAGCCAAAATAACAGTGCCTTCCTTTAGTTGATTTTGTCACAGCAATGAAAACATATAGTTACCCAAACTCAAATGCCAGTTCTGATATCAATTCCTCTCTGAAAGAGTCAGCATCCTCAGGTTAGCTGGGTGTTTTCTACCTGAGCACTCTCAGCTCTTCTCTGGTATGAACCTAATCACAAGCTTTTTTTGCTCCACAAGCACTTTCCTTATTGGTACACTTTGACATATAATATAGTGTCTTTCTCCGGATTCTACATTTTTGGGAACATTTTCTAAGAACCAGTTTTTTAAGATAAACTTTTGTGATCTTCATATTAAATAGTTTTACATCAGCTTATATGTTGGCTTTGGCACTTAGATCTCTTTCAGCATCTGTCTTCCTCACTAAACTGAGCTTGTTGGAGGCAGCATTCTGTTTGGGCTGGCATCTTTTGGATTCCTTGATTCTAACATCCCCAAGATACATCCAGTAATTGTTTCTTGATTCTATTCATTTTTGTATATAAAAGAATCTTTTCTTGCTGCAAAGAAATTTACTTCTTAGATTTTCCCCTCAGATGACCAGCATTAAATTAGCATGAAAGGACATAAGCAACTGAGTCTTAAACAACTAAACAGACATTTTAAAGCCAGAAGGAGAGTCTCTCTCTCTCTCTCTCTCTCTCTCTCTCTCTCTCTCTCTCTCTCTCTCTCTTTGTGTGTGTGTCTGTGCCTGTGCTTACGAGTGCACACATGCACACACAAAGTCATACTCAGGTAGAGATTCCCCAATCTGGGCACACACACTACTGAATCACTCAGATAACAATAAAAGCCAATTTCTAATTTTTGTAGAAAATAGACTCATGAGTCATTGAAAACAAAGTAATGGATAACAATTACTCACAGGGTATTTTTAGAGGTATTTAAAGTTTCATTATACTGATGTAGGCCATCACCCCAAATCCTCAGGAAATCAGTTTGATGGAGGAAGAGAGAGTCATTAGTACATTGTTTCTGGGAATATTCTTAGAAAGGATATATTACTGTACACAGAAATATTGGAGCTTAGTGCTAGGCTCATGGTTTCATTTAATGCTTCCTTTCTGTGACTTAATAAGAAGAGTAGAAGTCAAATGCTCGTAGCAAACCGTGAAAATACTAAGGGATATTTGTCAAGTGAAATCACATACAAATACAACATACACAGAAATAAACGTAAAGACAGAAGTGCATTTAGGACTTTTTTTTTTCCCTTAAATCAAAACTTTGCAACCAGTTGATTGAGATCTTTGTTGAGGGGCTTCTATTTTGACACAGAGACTTGGTTAAGTCCTTCCTGCTGGGGAACACTAAACCATACTTTAGAAACTTATGCTCCCCTGGAGTGAGCTACACAGTGGTTGACTTCAGCATTGACTGAAGGTGAGAGTTTGGACTCAGTGAGGTCAAATTTTTCCATCAAGTGGGACAAACACATATTTATAATGTTAGCTCTTGATATAGTTTTTGAAATTAGAAGCCGATTGGTTCTTTTCCTCCAACATCCCTTCCTCTCCCTTTCTCCCTCTACATCTCCTGAAAGAAAGTATAAGAATTATCCCTAGAGGCTACTGACAGGCAATTTCTTGGTAAGTAGACTCTAGCCCCATCACCACCACACACACCTATGGGGATTCCTGCTTGGCAGCATGGTAAATTTACATTCAGTGTTTCAGCTGAAATAACAAGGAAAGAAGACAAACTCTGGATGATATGGGCCAAGTTAGAAAAAAATGGATAATCAGCAGAAGGGGTTTCTTGGAAAACACTTTCTTCCAAGGATGAAAGGAAAGAAATTGTAATTACTGTTTAGGAAAGTATTGGTAAGCTGGAGGGACATGTGAGAACGTGCACTTTAAATTAAGGCAAACTTTAAATACAACAATTTAAGCAATAAAATTAGCAAAAACAAACAATTAGATTGCAGGGGCTAGAATACTGGGAAAGAAGGTGAAGACTGTGATATGCATATACACACACATACATACATATATGTATATATATACACATACACACACATATATATATTTATATATATATATATATATATGGGGAATCTATAGGTTTGTCTGAGGAACATCCAGATTAGTATTCTCATCATTCAGTGGACAGTACATCTGAGTCTATATTAAATTGCTTATTGGGCCATAAATTTTCTCATGGCAAATGTTTGCAGGGCACATGGAAAATCCTCAGTAAAATTTTATTTTTCTGAGGTTTACTCATGGGATGTTACTCATGATTGTAAATTTCAAAACTGAATGAATAGATTCTTTCCCTTCTTCCTTTAGATTTCTTCCCTCTCAGACTGCAGACATTAGTTTAGTGCCTTTATGTAGTTCCTCAATGCCACAATCGTCACATCACCTCAATGACCTCAGTTTCCACCTTTATAGAGGGAATAATTTTAGGTTTCATAAAGTATGACTTTTATGTTCTTCCTCTCTGCTTATATATAAATCTGATTTCTTCAGCTCTATTCACTCTGAAGACATGAATTTCTCTGAGATTATGCTTATCTGGTTATGCCTGGAAAACATGTAGAAATGTGTAAGTCCTATTATGACAAAGGAGAAATAGTAGAGAGGTATGGACTCACTGCCAATAGTCTAAGACCCAATTCTAGGTTTCTGTAGGTTGCACCTAAAAGGCAAGGGGGCAGGTATGAAGGTGTTTCTACTTCCCTGGCTCTGGGATCTCAGGGAGTTTGCTCTTTGTCTCAATGCTTTATTTGTAGAATAGCTTTCCAATATTACCCATGAATCTTTTCTAGAAAGAGTTAAAAATTCAAAATCAGAGAGCAACTGATGATCTGTATATTGAATTTCCTTTTCTTTTTACCAATGGAAGAAAAGCAGCATAACGAGAGCTGTGTGAATGAATTGTAGAGCATGGAACTCTTAGCAGCTGTGGTTTAGAGCTGCCTTTTTCAGATTCCAACTTACAGGCCGCTTCCCTGCTGCCCCAGCTCCCGGCCACCAGCTAGCTCTAGCTTATGCCCCGAAATAATTACACGAAAACTGTGTTCTTTTAAACACTGCTTGGCCCATTAACTCTAGCCCTTACAGGCTAATTCTCATATCCCAATCAACTCATCTCTAATAATCTGTGTAACACAGGTCTTACAGGGAAAGATTCAGCATGTCTGACCTGGCAGCTTGCTTCATCGCGTGCGTCTGCCCGGGAGAGGGGAGCAAGGCATCTCTGAGCTCACTTCCTCTTCCTCCCAGCATTCTTTTCTGTTTACTCCACCCACCTATGTTCTTTT
>NW_004949103.1:11803143-11806097 GCF_000317375.1 Microtus ochrogaster
ACCTATGTTCTAACCAATAAAATGGGCCAAGGCAGTTTCTTTATTATAATTAACCAATGACCTTCCTCCATCAATCTACCCTAGGTAGTCCATAGACATTTCTAGCCAACCATGTAAAAGCAGCATGGAATTCTGTATTAAACAGTTCAACTTTCTCCCTTATTTGATCTACAGACAGAACAATCCTACTTTTTTTTTTTTTTTTACCTATTTGAGACTCAATAAATATTAATAACTAGGGTGGTTTCCCTTCTTTGAAAATGGACAGACTTCCAAATTAACTATTTACTACATGACTTGTGCCCTATGTCTTCCTGCTTCTTTTTGTCTTTCCAAGAATCCTTCTCCCATTGCATTTCAGCATCAATTGTATTCTATTGCTTCCATGAAGACTTATATATGATATCCTAAACCAGCCTTTTCTATTGTCAATCTAAAAATGTTTTGTGACATCTCAAGTTAATGGATTGCTTTAGAATTCTGTGTACATGCCCTCACAATATTATCGTATCATAATCTCTGTAATATTGTTATTCTTAATATTTTGTTCTATAGGCATCTAAATATTATATAAACATAGCCATCATTATTGAATTAGTTTTTCTTGTTTAAAACTGAATATTTATTATTTCTAGAATGTTTTCATGAATGTCCTTAGTTAACTGTTAGTCTATCATGTTGCCATGAAAACTAGCACACTCTCATTCTTATCTTTACCATATTTTGAAATCAAGGAGGCAAAACTTGCAATAAAGTTCTTCTCTTCATCCCTAAAGTGTAGGAGGAAACCACCTGTTCGTTTCTGGCCACTTAGCACTGAAATAGAAGAAACTCACATTAGACCCTTATTTTTCAGTAAACAAGATGGCTTAGAAAGAAGTATGACTGCTTCAGGACCCAGAGAAAGTCCAGCAAAATACATCTGCTCCCATATCCCTTTTTTCTTCCCGTGTGCTCCAGCCTGTGTCTGCATTCAGGGTCTTCTCATATATTTCTAATATGCCACAAAATAATGACACATGTTGTTCAAACATGTACGTCAAAATCTATAGTTCTTTTATTGCATTTGGTTTCCTTTGTAACTCTTATAAAATGCAATCTTGGAATGATGGTATTTATTTATTTAATGATGTGGGATTCCCATGATGAGCAACCATCTGAGCCTTGGATGCACTGGCACCTGGAAAATTGATCACCAGAGACACAGCCCCAACTATACCAATTAGAACAAAAGATGGGTAGACAAGTTAAGAACATAATTAATTCCATAAAGAACAATAAGACACCAACAAAAATTAGTGACCCTAAAACAGCAAGACTTAAACCCACACATGAAGATGGAGCAGAAGAGAATGACTTAAAACATTACTTTCAGAGAATGTTTGAAGCCTTTAAAGAAGAAATGAAAAATTCCCTCAAAGAAATGTAAGAAAATACAAACAAAAAATTAGAAGAAATCAACAAATCCCTTAAAGAAAAATGAAGAAAAAGCAATCAAATAGATGAAAAAAACAATTCAAGACTTGAAAACCGAAATAGAGACAATAAAGAAAACACAAGCCGAGGTAATTATAGAAACAGAAATCATGAGAAAATGATAAGGGCCCACAAATGCAAGCATAAAGGGCAGAATACAAGAGATGGAAGAGAGAATCTCAATCTCTGAAGATACAATAGAGGAAAAAGACTCATCGGTCAAAGAAAACATTAAACCTAGGAAAAACTTAACAGAAAATATCCAGGAAATATGGGACACCATAAAAACACCAAACCTAAGAATAATAGGTATAGAAGAAGGGGAAGAAGTCCAACTCGAAAGCACAGAAAATATTCAAAAAAATCATAGAGGAAATATTTCTCAACCTGAAGAAGGATATTCCTATGAAGGTACAAGTAGCTTACAGAACACCAAATAGATGATCAAAAAATGATCCCCTTACCACATAATAATCAAAACACTAAACAAACAGAATAAAGAAAGAATATTAAGAGCTGCAAAAGAAAATGGCTAAGTAACATATAAAGGCAGACCTATCAGAATTACACCTGAATTCTCAATGGAAACAATGAAAGCCAGAAGGTCCTGGTAAAGCATTATGCAGACATTAAGAGAACCCAGATGCCAGTCCAGACTACTATATCCAGCAAAACTTTCAATCACCATAGACAGACAAAAGATATTCCATGACAGAACTAGGTTTAACCAATATCTAGTCACAAACCCACCCCTATACAAATCACTAGAAGGAAAATACCAACCAAGAAAGTTAACTACATCCACAAAAACACAAGCAATAGATGACCTTATATCAGCAAAACTCAAATTGGGAAAACACACACAATAACATCACCACCAACAAAAACAAAAATAACAGGAATTAGCAATCATGGGTCATGAATATCCCTTAATATAAATGGACCCAACTCACCTATAAAAAGACACAGGCTAACAGAATCCATCCTTCTGCTGCAAACAAGAAACACACTTCAACCTCAAAGACAGACATTGCCTCTGAGTAAAGGGTCGGAAAGAAAATTCTAATCAAGTGGACCTAAGAAACAAGCTAGTATAGCTATCTGAATATCTAACAAAATAGACATCAAACTAAAATCAGTCAAAAGAGACAAAGAGGACATTTCATATTAGTCACAGATAAAATCCTTCAAGACGAAATCTCAATGCTGAATATCTATGCCCCAAATACAAGGGCAACCCCATATATAAAAGAAATACTACTAAAGTTTAAACCACACATTAAACCCCACACACTAATAGTGGGAGACTTTAATACCCAACTCTCACCATTGGACAGATCTGCCAGACAGAACATTAACTGAGAAATAAAGGAACTAACAGATATTATGACTTAAACAGACTTAACAGATATCTATAGAACATTCCATCCAAACATGAAAAGATATACCTCCTTCCCAGAACCTCATGAAACCTTCTC
>NW_004949103.1:11806746-11827242 GCF_000317375.1 Microtus ochrogaster
AAAATTCAAAACCCTGAGGGAAATGAAAATTTTCTGGATAAATATCACTTACTAAAATTAAATCAAGACCAGAGAAGCAAATTGAATAGACCTATAATTGCTAAAGAAATAGAAACAGTCATTAAGGGGCTCCCAACCAAAAAAAGTCCAGGGTCAGATGGTTTCAGCACAGTGCTCTATACGATTGTCAAAAAAGATCTTATACCAATACTCCTCAAATGGTTCCACAAAATATAACAGAAGAAACATTGCCAAACTCTTTTGATGAGGTTACAATTACCATGATACCCAAACCACACAAAGACATTACTAAGAAAGAGAATTACAGACAAATCACACTCATGAACATTGATGGAAAATACTCAATATAATACTGACAAATTGAATCCAAGAACACATCAGAAAAAAAACATCCACCATGATCAGGTCAGCTTTATCCCAGAGATGCAAGGATGGTTCAACATATGAAAATCTGTCAATGTAATCCAACATATAAGCAAACTGAAAAAAAAAATGCTTATCTCATTAGATACTGAAAAAGCCTTCAACAAAAAACACTACATCCCTTCATAATAAAGGTCTTGGAGAAGGCAGGGATACAAGGAATATATCTAAACATAACAAAGGCAATATGCAGGAAGCCAACAGCTTACATCAAATTAAATGGAGAGAAAATTAAATGATCCCACTGAAAACAGAAACAAGAGAAGGTTGTCCACTCTCTCCATATCTATTTAATATAGTACTTTAGGTTCTAGCTAGTGCAATAAGACAACAAAAGGAGATCAAGGGGATACAGATTGGAAAAGAAGAAGTCAAACTCTCACTATTTGCTGATGATATGATAGTTTACATAAGTGACCCCACAATTCTACCAAGGAACTTCTACAACTCATAAATACCTCAGTAATGTAGTAGGATACAAGATTAACTTGAAAAAAATCAGTAGCATTCCTTTACACAGATTATAAATGGACTGAGAAAGAAATCAGAGAAACATCACCTTTCACAATAGCGAAAAATAACATAAAATATGTTGAAGAAACTCTAACCAAACAGGTGGAAGTCCTGTATGTCAAGAACTTTAAAGCTTTTAAGAAAGCAATAGAAGATGACACCAGAAAATGGAAAGATCTCCCGTGCACTTGGGTACGTAGAATTATTGTAGTAAAAATTTCAGTCTTAAAAGCAACCTGCAGCCTCAATGCAATGTCCATTGAAATTCCAGTAAAATTCTTCACAGACCTTAAAATAACAGTAGTCAACTTTATATGAAAAACCAAAAAACCGAGGATAGCCAAAACAATCCTGAAAAGAACTTCTAGAGTTATCACCATCCCTGACTTCAAACTTTACTAGAGAGCTACAGTACTGAAAACAGCCTGGTACTGGCATAAAAATAAACAATAGGACCAATAAAACTTAATCAAAGACCCAGGTATTAATTTACACACCTATGAACCCATGATCTTTGACAAAGAAGATAAAAATACAAAATGGAAAAAAGCATACTCAACACATGGTGCTGGCATAATTGGATATCAATATGTAGAAAAATAAAAACAGATTCATATGTATTGCCATACACAGAACTCTAGTAAAAATGGATCAAAGACCTAAACATAAAATCAACCACACTGAACCTCATAGAAGAGAAAATAGGAAGTACACTTGAACACATTGTCACAAGAAACCACTTCCTAAATATAACCCCAGTAGCATAGACATTGAGATAAACAATTAATAAATGGACTTCCTGCAGCTGAGAAGCTACTGTAAAGCAAAGCACATGGTCAAGAAGACAAATGGCAACCTACAGAAAAAAGATCTTTACCAACCTCACATTGGACAGAGGACTGATCTCCAAAATATACAAAAAATTCAAGAAATTGCTCATCAAAAGAACACATAATCCGATTTTAAAAATGGAGTCAGACCTGAACAGAGAACTCTCAACAGAGAAATCTAAAATGTCTGAAAGACACTTATGGAAATGCTCAACATCCTTAGCCATCAGATAAATGCAAATCAAATCAATTCTGAGATTCTATCTTACACCGGTAAGAATGGCCAAGATCAAAAACACTGATGACAACCTATGCTGGAGAGGATGTGGGGTAAAGGAAATACTCCTTCATTGATGGTGAGAGTGCAAATTGATACAGCCCCTTTGGATGTCAGTATGGCAATTTCTGAGAAAATTAGGAAGCAACCTTCCTCAAGACCCATCAATACTACTTTTTAGTATATACCCAAAAGATGCTCAATCATACCACAAGGACATGTGCTCAACTACGTGCATAGCAGCATTATTTGTCATAGCCAGAACCTGGAAACAACCTTGACCAAAGACTGGATAAAAAAAAAATACACAGTAGAAAAAATAATGACTTCTTGAAACGTTCAGAGAAATGGATGGATCTAGAAAACATCATACTGAGTGAGGTAACAGACCAAGAAAGACAAATATAATATGTAGTCACTCATAAGTGGCTTTTAGATATAAAGCAAAGAAAACCAGCCTACAATTCACAAGCCAAGAGAACACAGACAATAATGAAGACCCTAAAAGAGACATACATGGATCTAATTTACATGGGAAGTAGAAAAAGACAAGATCTCCTGAGTAAATTGGGAACATGGCAACCATTGGAAGAAGGTAGAAGGTGAGGAGAGAGGAAGGGATGGGAGTAGAGAAAAATATATCGTCAATAAAAAGAATAAAAATAATGCATCTTGCATGTCCTGCACACCCAGGATTTAGAGAGATGTACAAAGTGATTTATATTGGGTCTGTGAAGTCATATCAGCTCCTTAAGCTTAGCCTCCGAAATACTTCCTTTTATGTTAATGCTCATGATATTTTGTTTTATAAGGCATTGGCCCTGTTGCTAGTCAGACAAGAAAGGTTAAAATTGTGATGAAATCTAACATCTCCATGCACTTGCATATTCTTAGCACCTGCTTGCTCCCCTCTGATTCTTTGCCTCACCAAGGTTCATTCTTTTATGACAAACCACAGGTTTCCAAAGCTCTGTCTAGCTGCTATCTGCTAGCTCTCTTTCCATCCCCATTTCCATTATGTACTACTGAATCGTAAAAGTCAATTATTTAGCTCTTGCTGCGCAGCTTTTTGAAATGTAACTTGCACGAGACACATTGTACAGACTAAAAACATGCCATATTAAAATGTCTATAATTGCTTGAAGGAACTGCCCACAGGGAATATGCCGTGTTCTATAGAATGGCTGTCGGGAAGTTTTGACTCCTATGTCTGTGACATGAAACAAACAAACAATTTATTATGGAGATTTGACTTAAACATAATAAAGAAAATGTATTGCTGTGACAACTGGGTTTTACCTATCATTTTAAACTTTTTGATATTGAACTAAAATGTAACAGTAAGAGACAAAAAATTAATTACTTTTTGTTCATATCTACAACATTGTTAGATTAGCAATAGTTTTCTTGCTTCATGGTTGAAGAAAACTTCATCTGTGACAGTTGCAGAAATTACTTTATGTACACCTACTCAGCTTTGCCATTCTAAATTCTCCGGCTTTTTTTAAAAAAAAATGCCTGTATCATGAAAGACTAACACTAACACTATTATTGACTAGATGGACAGAACTTTGCCTTCCATGACTTTTTCCACAGAACTGAACAAATGTGTGTTATAGTGCTAAGGGTACATATTTATTGGCAAGTCATACAGTGTTTCCTTCCACACTGCCTTTCTAGAACTCAAATCAGGAATTTGCAGCCTCCTGATTAGTACCAACTCTTTCAAAGTAGTACCAGATGAGGCTATTGCTCAGATGCCCACATACAAACTCCTTCACTATATACAAAGATGTCACAGAGCTACAAACTCACCAGTCTTGCTTCTTCCATCTTCTCCAGTCAGATGATGTACCAACCGCTTTCTGTTCCACTATGATTTATGATGATTCAGGATATTTGGTTTCAACATATTCCTGGATGATGATGGAAATTGATTTATATATATTCATATTCCATGTCATATTCCATTTTCTCGGAAAGACATGAGGTTAGGGAGAATAATAAAACCTCATGTGATAAAGCAGATGTTTTTCTAGTGTATCAAAATGGCAACCTGAATGGCACGTGTAGATTATTTTGCCTGCAGGCTGTTTCTTCTTACACTGCAAATTTAGACATTCCATATTCTGGATATGATGTATTTTAAGCTATCTTGGATGGGTAAATAAAATATTTTTTCACCAGAATAAAATGAATGATGGCAGCCACATTTTCTGAGAGTGTTTGAGAGGCTGCCTAATTCACAGAAAACTAAATTCAAATATTTCATTTGCAAACCAGGAGGAAGCACAGAATGAGCTATCTCCCTATGGAGGGAGAAATTGATTGCATTCCAGAGAGAGACTTCAGTGAGCTGAGAGACATGGACTTTCTTGTGAAGGTATGTCTGCACAGAGGGGTGGTCCTGAGATGGGATATCCACACATAGCAAGCATTTGTAAATGCTTATATAGAATGTGTTCTGCCCAGCACACACATATGGGAAATGCTCCTCTGATATTTATTTTATTCTGTGTAAATATAAACCATACATTATTTGCATATATGCATCTTAAATGAGATCATTTGGTATGATGGAGGCAGATGGCTTTCAATGGCTTTCGGAAAGGCGGCTGTAAACCTGACATAAACAGCTTTATAACTTTTTACTTCACTGACACGTAGAGTCTAGACATTACACAACACAGAATGCATTATTTTTTTGTAAAAAAAACAACACCCTATATACTTTCATAAAATATGCTAGTGTATCAGTTACTTTCTAGTTCTTGTGACAAAATGCTTAACAGAACCAACCTCAAGAAAGGAAAGGTTTATTTCAGCTCAGAGTGTCAGAGGCATTTCAGTCTGTCATGGCTGGAAAGGCGTGGTAGAGTTCATGGTGGCATGAGCCTGGTGGAGACTCCTCATGCTTAGTGAACTGTGAGGCAGACCATCAGACAGGAAGGGTGTGGACTCTCAAAGACCTTCTGCTAGTAAATTACCTCTGCTAACCAGGATTTATCTCTTAAAGGTTGCAGAGCTTTCAGAATACTGCTACAAGCCTGAGGTAAAGTAGTAAAACCTGAATCAGTGTGAAGAATGTCAGCTACAAATGACAACAGAGACTGTCATGAGAGGACTAAAGACTGTCATGAGTGCCCCTAAAATCTGCCATTTTAATGTTATCGTCCAAAGCTTGAGTCAAATATCTAGGGCCTTTTAGAAGAGTTTTAATTCTTTCAATGTAGGAATGGTTGGCTTTTTTCATTCCTGCTTCCATTTTTATATTTTCTAACTCACATTAACATAGTTGGTTGAAGATGTACTGTATATCAGGGAATCTTTCGGCACAATTAAAAAGACTGACATGAGTGTGTACATTGAGTTTTCCAGGAGAGTGGGTGATCAAAAGTTGAAGGTCAGGTCTCCCTTTGGAACAAGTGTCAGTTTCTACTTCAGCTTTTTGGTATTTGGTACATAATACAACTCGAGTTTTCAAAATGAAATGAAAATGTTCTGGGTTTTTTTTTTTCAAAGATTGTGCTGTACTCTTATAGGGAAAAATTGCAGGTTGTGGAACCTGAGCCATTATTATGAAAATTATTGGTGTTGGCTTTCAAAATCCATGTACAAATTAGACCAAGGCAGGAGGAACAGTGGAAGGCAAGCTTAAGGTTGGCTTTGGCCACATAGTGAGTTTAGAGAGCTGGGGGATATAGAAAGAGAGAAAATCTTCACATTGTAATAATGTGTGTTACAAAAGTGAGAGTTTTTTAAAATGAGTATGATTTGTAGAAGTTAGATTCCTCTTTAAAAGACCCAAATGTTCTACAGGGTTTTCTGTAACAAAACAATTTAAGCAAATGGAAAATAAATTTTTAGCTGTAAAACTTATGATGACTGAGAAAAAAATGGAATTTGGCCTCATCTTCCTCTTGACCAAAACTAGCAACCTTATTATATGTACTCACCAGCCACATTATTTGAATGCTTTTTCTTCACATGTGGGAAATTTAGCCATCTTCATCTTTTTTCCGCAATAATAAGGCATAAAGTCGCTGAATCACAGCTCTTGTAGTTACGATGAATAACTTCTTTACTGGACACATGACTGCTCTCTGATGATTATCAACACGATGTAAAACCTCCTCAAGACAATGACAGCCAGCATTTATTATAGTCCTATTAATCTCCGAGTACCTTATAAGCATCTTCATGCAAGATACTTAATTTATCATCACCACAAGCCAGTGATTTCAACCCCACATTAATAGAGATAAAGTAACTTCCAGACTAATATCTGCTACTGGGATTGAGTTCCTAGTTATGGTGGCTCCATAACCCATTGTCTTCACAAACCTGGAGGTTCATCTTTCCATTCACCTTTCCTCATGCAAGTGGGAGCTGGCAATGTTTACCTCACCATGATAATAAAAGGAGAAAGATTTATGTTTCTCAGTACCATCTCTTTGGGCATAGTAAATATGATATATATGTATATTAATAGAGTGTTGATATACATTCCGATTATTCTATGTTGATAGTCATTATGACCTAGGAAACTGAAATCTTTTTGTGATTTAATTGAGCTTTCTTTTCACCGACTCTGATGTTGTTAGGCATTTGTGTCATAATTTCTGTGTTGTGTTGTCAACATCTTACTTTGACACGTTCATCAACAGCAGAAAAAAATGAATTTCATTTATTCTGTAGGTTGAATTATCATCTTTAAATAGCATTTAATGGATGCTTTCTCATAGGGACTTTGCCTCTTGGTGCTCCACTGAGCACACTGGCATTCAGTGTGCTGAGACAGATGAAGATAAGATCTCTGAAAGGACAGGTTCAATCAAGCTGCACTGCGCATGTCATTTATTAGTTCATTAACAAGAATGGAATGACTGAATTTGTAGGCTGTGACTCAGACGTAACTCATAGAAAATACCATACAACAATGTATGAATTATAACAGCAGCAGGTGCCCCTCCAAATCATTTCTATATCTTACCAGTTTGCATAATAACTGCATTGGAAATCAGTGAATTGTGTATTAATTGAAATAATCATTTTATACTCTTTAGGCTGTTAGTATAGTGTGCTGCCAGAAACCCTGTATTACCTGTTTCCTAACTGACTCCAATATTGTCATTTACTACTTCCTGCCCCTCTCTATTGAAGGCACACCCCCTCCTTTTGTTTCTATAGGACACTTCAAGTTCCCTGCAGATTCTCTCAATATAGCCACACCTATGCATTAATACCATTACTTTTCCTCAAGCCTTTATTTTTATCTTGTCAAAAAACTCTAACCCTAGCTAGCTATTCTTTTCAGAACAAAACCTTACCCTGGCCAATTTTTATACAGTTTTAGCTTTCTGATATGTAACTGGCTTTTCCTCGTGTTTAATGAATAAGTTCTGTCTCCCTCTCTCAAGCATCCACAACAGTGTGAGTTCCATGAGGGCAAGGCTTTGTATTTATTCTGTTTAATGATATATCTCACGCCCTCAAAACTGGCTTCGAATAGTGTTAGGTTTATAAATTTTGGGCAAAAACTAATTAACATAATACTCTTTTGAATAATTTCTGGTTTTCTCATTGTTCATGTTATTTTTATCATTGCAGGAGACAAAGGCCAAGATGACTACAAGAAGCTTCTTATCAACTTAGTGAATTTACAAGTAAGAATGGTCTCTCTCTCTCTCTCTCTCTCTCTCTCTGTCTCTGTCTCTCTCTGTGTGTGTGTATAGAGAATGTATTTGTCTCATATATTGATATGCAATAGAACTTTAATTTGATAAACATAGGTGTGTTTCTAAACCTGTTGTTCAAATGGATATTAGACTGGATCAGTATCAAACCATTTACCCAAATAGGGTATATACTTTCCTGGGAAAATGGGGGCTGAGAAGACATTATATAAGCAAATGTTGAAGGGTGTTCACCAATGTCTTATTTCAATGTGGCCCTGCATGACACACTTATTTATCTACTGGATCTGTCTGACAGAGATGCCAGTCCACTTGAAATCTTCCTTAGCTAAGAGCCACTCTACAGGTCGGTACGAGCCTGATTTCCCCCATGTTATACTGCTAACCTTTCAAAACTCAGAACATTTTGTTTATATGGTTTTGTTACCCAGCTAACCAAATGGTGAGTTCTTTTCGTCTACACACAAAGAGGACTCTTAGATGTCTATTAAGTTTATGTTTACTTTAAAAAAAAGTGGTTTAATCAGCGAAAATAACTTTTCTACACTGGCAAAACTCTCTCCAATTTATAGCAATTATGGAAAAATACAGAGTTGAGAAAAGACACCACAGATGAAAACACGTATAAAATTTTATAATGAATAGGAATAGCAATTCCAGGAAAACAATTTAGAAAGCAAAACTATTATAAATATTAAGCTCCCTTAGTGTGCATATTTGCTTGTGTCTGAGATATAAAATTCCTCGGAATGAAACAAAAAACACCTAATGTATTTGTATTATAGCATGCAATTATCATTTAATTTATTTGATAACTAACTAGTGTGTGCATATATGCTTGTGAATGCCGGTTCCCGCAAAGACCAGGAAGATCTTGGGGCTGGATTTGTCAGCAGCTTTTGTGGGTGCTAGGAATTGAACTCCAGGTCTCCGCAAAAACCTAACATGAAAATATTAGACACTGGACATCTCTCTAGTCCTGTTTATTATTATTTAGCTATCCCATATTTTGTTTGATATTCCCACAATACTAAGAGAGAAGAATCACTCTCCTATAAATAAAAAGAAATATATCCCAGGTTTCATTAGCTTACTCAATGAAGTTATCAGTTACCCAATGGGGATGGGAATCATTTGGGCTCAAGATTATCTTATTAAAGAGTTCAACTGTCTATATTAAACAATAAAAATCTTCCAGTAGAAATGAGACTATTTCCTTCCAATTCACATTATCATGCAACTGGCTAAAGTGTTATAAGTTTGATTGCTTAAGACTGATTAGCACTCATTAAGATCAAATTCAGTTTATGTTATCTTTCTGTAAATCCAAAAGTCAAGCCATTGGAATAAATGAAACCTTGGACACTATTCTTGCTTATCATTAACACAACATAAGGTTACTAATAGAAGTCATTTGGTGAAATGAAAATGCACCTATTGCTTGGAGGTTAATCTCTATAGAAAAGAATCCATTACTATCCAGCTGATGAATTCAGTTAAAATTCATCTTAATGCATATATGGCATGGAAAATCTAGAAGCTTATTTAAACTGTAATCAAATTTAACTGCAAAGAATAGAAACTAAATTCATTTTTATAATAATGAAATGCTCTAAAATAATGTTACTGTTTTATGCCATTTAAACTAAGAATAAGTCCAGAAATCAACTAACATTAAAATATAACAAAACCATAAAACCCGCAAGCAAAATTGTTATCTAGAAAACATACAACAGGAATTTATTTTTTAAGTAAGGTATGAATGGCATATCCAATGTTAATTTTTTTAATTGTTTACTGCGCTAGCCTTAGGAAAAAATACACAAACTCCTGAAAACAAGAAAAGCAACAATTTTTGTTTTGTTCTTTACTTGTACAGGAAGGACACTCACAATTAGTATGGCTATGTGTTCTGAGTAGCTTTGTCAGCTGGGCACAAGTTAGAGCTACCTGGGAAGAGGGAACCACAACTGAGAAATTGCCGCCATCAAACTGGCCTGTTGGCATGCCTGTGAGTCCTGACTTCGCGGGTGATGTCACCTCTGCGTAGGTAGTCCTAGTTGGTATAAGGAAGCAGGCTGAGCAAGCCATGAGAGGAAGCCAATAAGCTGCTCTCTTCCAGGGTCTCTACTACAGCTTCTGCCTCCAGGTTCCTTCTTTTTTTTTTTTTTTTAGATTTATTTATTATGTGTACAAAATTCTGCTTCCCATACACCAGAAAAGGGCGCCAGATCTCATAGATGGTTGTGAGCCATCATGTTGTTGCTGGGAATTGAACTCAGGACCTCTGGAAGAGCAGTCAGTGCTCTTAACCTCTGAGCCATTTCTCCAGCCCTCCAGGTTCCTTCTTGAGTTCCTGCTCTGGCTTCCCCTGGGATGGACAGGAAGCTGTAAGGTTAGATAATTGCTTCCCTCCCTCAAGTTGGTTCTCCTTAATGTTTCTTTCACAGTGAAAGAAAACAAACAAAGAAATGTATATTATTTCTTAAAATATATTCTGATTACTTTTTTTTTCTTTTCTGGGAAAAATAATGTTAAGAGAATTTTTTTTTTAAGAAAAGCGAAAACTATGTTTTGTTTACTTTGCTGCATAAATACATTTATGCGAGCTGAGATTAAGCTTTTAGCACCAGAAAGCTTCATACTGCTCTGTGAACTTCCTGTATTTATCTTTCTGAAAATCAGACTGGCACTGAGCATCTCATTTGCTCCTGTGTCCTTTCTCAGGAGGGAAGCTCTGCATACTTGAGGGAGGGAAGCAATTATCTAACCTTACAGCTTCCTGTCCATCCCAAGGGAAGCCAGAGCAGGAACTCAAGAAGGAACCTGGAGGCAGAAGCTGTAGTAGAGACCCTGGAAGAGAGCAGCTTATTGGCTTCCTCTCATGGCATTTTACTGGGCCTCTCCATTTTCTACGATAACTCCTGTGATGAGCTCCGAGCCCTTATTATAGTCTCCTCAATGTTCTCCATTCTTTTAGATTTACCTGGGCATGTTAAGTCTATTCTCAATTTTTCTCTACAGCCTAATAACATTAGACACTTCATGGTGCTGTCATAAGTAAGAATTTTTGTTTACTTTTTTTATAATTCACTATGATGACGCTTTTAAGTCAGAAATACTATTGTGAGCTCTTTAAGAAAACGCTCAGAAATGAAAAATCAAGAAAGATCTAATACTCACTCATTCGTTGCCTCATCTTTACATTGTCTCTGTGAAAGACAAAATTTATTGAATAATCTTATAAGTGAGATGATTATTACAACCACAGGAAACTCTGTGAGGTGCCAGGCATGGGGCTAGAGAAGCTGTCACAGAAACAGTGGTTTGACTTGATCAAGCAGACCAGAAAATCCCAGATCTCATGATGAGTTAGAATGAAAATGATACTGGTATTGCTAGATAGAACAAAGCTAATTTTCTGGTTGATAGCCAAAAAAGCCAGTGAGGACCAGTTCTGTCTGGATATCTACTGGAAAACTGACAGATACTTTTTTAAAATTGGGAAATTTTTAATACATTTTTTCTCATTTTACATAACATATCCCCGTTCCCACTCCATTCCCTCCTCCCATTCCACTCTACCCCACACCCACTCCTCAGGAAGGGTAAAGTTTCCCATGGGGAGTCAATGAAGTCTGAAACTTCACTTCTGAGCAAGACCAACATCCTCCCTCCTATACCTAGGCTGAACAAGGTATCCCTACAAAAGGATGCCAATTCAAGCACTAGGGTCAATCCTGGTCCCATGGGCAGTGTCCCCACAGACTGCCCAAGTCTCAGAACTATTACCCATATTCAGTGGGCCTAGTTAGGTTCTATGGAGGTTCCTCTGGTGTCTCTCACTAGCTGTTTCTGTGAGTATCACCATCGTGGTCTTGACTCCTTTGCTCATATTATCACTCCTCCTTTAAAGGAAAGTGGCAGCAGCATCAAGAACAATCAGTTCTCTACATGGGAGTCAGGTGTCACCTAGCTCCTGCTGCCCAGTGATGACAATTGGATTAGATGATGTTCTATGGTTGAAATGACTTTAGCCGGTGACCCTTATGAGATGTTTGCAAGATTAAGGAGTTAGAGGGTCAAAGGAGTAATAAATCCCAAGGATGCTGTCTAGATTTCTGGTTTTAGCCCAGGAAGACAGAGTCAGTCAGAGAGTTCTGGAAGAAAGAAATTGGCTCTAATTCAGCCCATGGCTTTTTCGGGGTCTTGGCTCTATATTGGGTGCTTTCTGAATGAAATTATTTATTTCTCATGGTGAAGATGATGTATCCTCACATGATGATGTGAAGATGTGTTTAGGTCATAAACCTTGTAGTTACTATTTCTTTTAACATAGAATTCCTTCCTTTTAGACATTTACAATTGTATTAAGAATGCACTTGTATGTATAAGCAGGCCTATATATGTGTATGCATTCATGTATGTGTGTGTGTGTATATATACACACACACACATATATGTGTATATATACACATATATATCTTGTACTATGTAATGATGAGAAATTAAACTTGCAAATGTAATTCTGGAAATTAACATATAATAGTTTACGATATAGAGAATTAAATCCCTTTTCTTTACAGCCAACTCTCACGTCCTCACACAACTCTGTAATGAGTCACCTATGTGTAGCCTTTTGCATAGTCTCACATCCATGGCATGGTTCCAAGTTGCTTCTTGTGCCAGACTATCTATAGCTGCCTCTCTAAACGAACCCATCTACAAAGGCGATCAAAATATTTCTTAACTTGTATTATTTATTTTCTTTTCACATCTTCCTAACTATACCTCTGTGATTACAGAGGTCTTTTTAGGCAATTCTAGAATACTATACTAGTAGATGAGAAAGTTTCTATACCTATAATTATAAAGATAATAAGGATGAAAGAAGAATATTAGGTGAGGATTAACTGAGTAATGGGATTGGAGGATAAAGCAGCGAGGGAAGGGAAGAGGGACAAATATCATTAGTGAAATTTATATGGAAACCATTGTGCTTGCCTACCAGAACAGTAAGATAGCACATGTTTTGTAAATATCAAGGGGATGTGAAAGTAGGAGGGGAAAGAGGGTGCTAAGCAAAGGTGAGGGTACAGTGTAGGGTGAGTCTCATCAAAATATAATATATTCATATTTGACAGAAAAAGAGTTCAAACGTAGATATTATATTGCCCACCAACAGTATAAGTTGTGCTAGTTCATGTTTTGTCAGCTTGACCCAAACCCAGACATACATACCTGGGAAGAGAGACTCTCAATTAAGCATTGCCTTTATCAGATTGGCCTGTGTCACTGCGTGTAGATTGAGAATAAGAGAACTCAATGTCCACCCCACAGTGGCATAATTCCTCCAACAAGGCCACACTTCCTAAATGTGCCACACCTTTTGCAAGCCATTTTCTTATAAATCACCACAAATACAATGATTATAAAATATTCAGTATTATAGTATATTAAGGTTACTTGCTTAATTTAGTAATTAGGAAGTATTTTGAGTTGGACACAATGATTATGAACATATTATTACAAGAAAATATTATGATTGGTGAAATCTGGAATTGAGAAAAGGATAGTGAACATTATATACTTTATAAAATAATTTCAAAACATATTTCTCTCAAAAATGGAGAACATACATACATACATGTGCCCACATATATGTGAATACACAAAACATACAAACACATCACTCACATACAGACATACAGTGGAGAAGACATGTATTCGTATCATGTAGGAAACAGTTACAAATTAAAACTTGTATATTAATTACAGAGCTCATACAGGTGAAAACATTTGACAGAAAAAGAAACAGAAATCTCAGTTTTGCATTGTGTATCATACACCAAATCTAAATTAATTTTATCCATCCTTGTCTAGTCATACTAGAGAATTATATTTTTTAAATATATACACTAAACTATACAGGAAACTTAGAACTGTGATATTTAGCATATATGATATAGTTTGATGCAAGCTTTGTGAAGATTTTTTATGTTGCTTGAATAGGTAAGGAAAACTGTTGTTTCCCTTTTTAAAATAATTTTTTATTAGTTTGTTGGGACTTTCACATTATGCACCCCAGTCCCACTTACTGCCCTGTCCCTCCATATCTGCCCTTCACCCGTGCAGCATGCTCCCTCCAAATTATTTTAAAGCAAAACAAATGAAGAACCCACCTCACTGTCTGTTAGTGCAACAAATCTTCATTCATCTAGTAACATCAGGAACTATGCTATGTCACAAAGCATACCCTTTTGTCCAATCAACTCCACCCCCAAATATCCATTGCAGTGATCCATTGGTGTGGCTCAAGGCCCCTGGGGCACCATCATCATGGGACCCTCCCTGAAACTCCTCTAGGACACCCTGCTGCTGCTCCGAATCAAAGAGATCCTGTGGCATCTTGACTCTTGGGCACCTACGTGTGAAGGCGAAGGCGTAAGTCAAAAACAATCCCGCACCAGTTTAGAATTATGATTAATAGAATGGTTATTTATTAAACGGGAAAAAAAAACTTACAGATCACTGTCCCAGACAACAGCCCTCTGCGCAATAAGGGAGTCTAGTCGCTGGAAGTGGAGCAGGAAGTAAGAGAGAGCGAGAAGGGAAGTGGCAGCTTTTTTAAAGGGAGAGAGACCACGCCCCAATGGGCTGGTATCTCAGCGGCTATTGGCTGGAGGAGTGGAAGTTACCTCCCGCAACATACGTGACCACAGTATGCAACCTAGATCCAGGGCATACAAGTGGCGTTTGATAGCACCATGGGCCACAGACATCACAGATCCTGACTTAGTGGGACCATGGACTCAGACCTTGTCTCCGGCAGCAGTCCAGGCCTAGATGTCACCATGGCCCCTTGGTGTCAGTGAAAGCCACTCAGATCAGCATGGCCACCGCAGCACAGTGGCCCTTGGACACCAACATGGCCCCAAGTGGCAACCCAGATCCTTGGAATGTATGCTTTTTTGTCTTTGAAGTGAGTAGTTTGGGAAAACCTGATCAATCCAATGTAACCAACAGTTCTGAGTACTTACTGGAGCAATCAGTTCACTACCGAGTATATAGTAACATGAAGATTGATGACTAACTGCTCTGCTTGAGAGATTCATCTAAACCTCATAAAATTGTGAAGATTTAGAGATTTAATTAAAAACAAAGCATGTTTTAGGGCAGGGTCCCATGTAGTTGTTTCTTATGGATTGGAACACTCTCTCCTCGAGGGGAGATAAAATTCACAGAGGTCATGAAATTTAGAAGACTCACGAGGCTCCTCCCTGAGGTTGGAGAAGTAGTGAGCAATTGCTCAGAGCAGAGGAGACTGAACAATCTCTAGCAGCCAGCGCCCTTTGTATGGGGGGGGGGCAGCTTTTCCGAATCCTCCCTCCCTCTGGGGTAACTGCAGTAAACTCCTTACCTTACCGAGCAGGACCAGAAGGAGTCATTTCTTTGATGTTTTTGACCTGTCTGGAGTTGCTTCAGCTAGCTTCTCCAGGGAAAGTAACTGGACAATAGATCTGGAGGAAAAAGACTTGATGATAGTATGAGGCGGGTATAGGATTAATTAAGATGGTTGTTGAGGAGCACATTCAGGTAGCCACTTTGGGATGCATATTTTGGAAATGTTTACTAGGTTTATGGCCTAAATATGCCTGATAAATTTGAAAAGGGAGGGTCAAACAGGAAAACAAGTTATTACCTAGTAGAAATGATTCTGGGTTCATTGACAAATAAAACCAATTTTTCAATAGTTTGTTGGAGTGCCATTTCCCATGTCTTTCTAAGGCATCTTGCTCCAGCATGGCTTTCCTAACATGCTAATGTCGTTCTTCTCAAATGCTAATTGAGAAGTAACAAATACTATGTTCTACTACTCTTCTCCATATCCATGGAATCTTCTTTGTCCACCTTGTGCAAGGGAAATCATAGAGAAGAAGGAACTATTTTCTCAAAGCTGAATGATATCTAAATGGTTTACTTAGATTGTACCATTAGTCATATGATGAAATAGTGTGGGTCATGTGACCAGTTACAGGAACAAAGCTGTCATTCATCTAGGCATAAAAGAAGGTGTCCTTTCTGAGAGATAATTAGATTTCTCTTCCACCAATCACTGAAGGAATCTGGACACGTAACTATACATGGTGCCGGTGTCACTCACTAATTCACAGCATAAATAAATGGGCAAGTTATGTTTGGATGCTCTGAACATGTCCAATATGAATCATTATGCACTGTTCTATTGGAGATGACCAGTGAAAATTTCATTGGTAGATCTGATAGTTGAGAGAATGTTTTGTTTTTAAATATTAGGGGAACTGATTGAAAGAAGTTGATCAACAGGTAAGAGAGGCTCTGAATTCAAATTTCTGGAACTCAGTTTAAAAGCCGGGTGTGGTCACATATCCTGCCGCACAAGCATCATGAGGGACAAGAACATGACAGTTTCTAGAGCTTGCTAGTTGCTAACCCTGCTCCAGGTTCAGTGACAGAGCCTGTGTCAAGGGAACAGAGCAGAGATTGACAGAGCAGGGGACAAAAGGTCCTCCCCAGTGCTCTGCCCCTGCACACACAGGTGCATATATGCCGAACATGTATGCCAGACATCCAGGCAGCCACACACATACAAATAAAGCGATGAATGAAATAGACATTTTCTCCTTTGAGAGAAAAAGAAGGGGTGCTTATGAAGTGCCAGAATTAGGGAAGTAGAACTGTTTAGATCACAGTGTCACTATTGATCAGAGCGTGCTGGTCTTTTTTTGTCCCTCTTCTCTACAGTGTGGTACGACTAGCCACAAACTCCTCCTGGAGATGTGAAGCATGACCAGTGAGACTAGCACAATGAAGTTATTGGTGTTTAGTTTTGAATTCATGAATATATACAGTGATAAAAGATTCCAGCCTCTTTTTTGATTGACCACCAAATAAATGCAATTAATGCTGCCTATTTATGCGTGGATGTGGGACTATCCATTGGAACATGGGAAAGCTATGGGGGGGTACACATCAGAAATAATAAAAATAATAACTGTCTTTTGATGTTAAGGCTACATAGTATTAAAACATGTGGGGGCCACCATTGCTACAAAAAATAGTAAAAGTATGAAGTCTGGAAGGAGTTGTTTCTCATCTCCTGCCCCTGTACCTTCAGTTGGTTTGATGCTGGTCTGCTCAGAGCTAAACAGCAGCTGGAATGGCTTGCCTGCTCTCTCCTGGAGCAGGTCAGCCTGCCTGGCACTGAACTCAACCCATTTTCATGCATCATTAACGCCAGATAATGATTAGCTAAATTATTCCTTCTCTTAGCCTAATGAGCTGTGAGATGTACTTCAGTCTAAAGGATATAAAAGTAGGTGAAGTTTTTTTATCTGGAGATAACTTCCCTAGAGGCCATCCATTTAACCCAACATGGCTCTTCTTTTGTTGGCTGAGAGAAGTGTAGTCCACAGGGTGAGCAAATCATTCATAGACTGTTATCAGGTTTGGTATCATAGCAACTGTTTTTAAATTCTACTATAAATTTGTATTCATCCTTGTTTGCTTGTTTGTAGGACAAGAGATTGAAGCCAGGGCTTTGTGTGAGCTAGGCATGTGGCTACCACTGAGCTACATTCTTAGCCCATATTTATTCTTTTTTGGTGAAATATGAAAATACATCATTTTGGAGGTATCCTTATTGTACTACAATAGATACTCACTTTGATTTTTGTTCTTTTATTTCCCCATTCTTTATTTACATCTCCCGATATATCTGATAGAGATGTTTCTTCCCTCTCTATTTACACAGTAGAAATTATTTCTTACATATTCGATTCACATTTTTGCTTTCTTAAAGTAAAAGAAATCAATTGCTCTATATGACTGCATTGCTCCAATCTGCAGTTAAACTTGACTTTACTTATAGAAACACATAGCTGCATATTGGTATCACCCTCAGTGCTTGAAAATCAGCTTTAACCATTGTTATAGCAAGCTTAGCTGTGAAAATAAAGCTGTCAGCTGGGCGATTGTGGTGAAGGCCTTTAATCCCAGCACTTGAGAGGCAGAGGCAGGTGAATCTCTGTGAGTTTGAGGCCAGCCTGGTCTGCACAGTGAGTTACAGGACAGTCTCCAAAGCTATAGAGAAACCTGCATTGAAAAACAAAAACAAACAAAAAACAAAACAAAAATAAGCAAAAACAATAACAACCTGTGAATGCAATATTATTGATATTGCATTATTCCTCAAAGCTGTCCAGATAGGTAGGACTCAACTTTCTGCCTTCTAGTCATTTGGGTCCCCGTTTCCTTCAAGCTTCCTCCTTCTGTCTAGGAACAGAAAAAGAAATGTAAGGTTACTATCCTTCTTTTAACTTGGTAACAATTTTTTCCTATGTTACTCTTCCTGTGTCTTGCTATATAAATCCCTGTGACATAGCTTAGCTGCCAGGGAGGCTGAAAAATATAACCTGTTCAGCTATGATCTCAATTTGGAAGGAAAAAAAAAAGGGACAGGAGAATGGAAAAGAAGTAACATCAGTGAGAAGAATTTCTAACTGTCTGTATATAAAAAATACATGTTCAGAGGGATATCTTCTAATTGTTAATGTGAGAACACCAGATTTTTTATATGTTAAAATGTAGACAAGTATTGTATTCCCTAATCGCTGAGTTATTTTAAGTGTATTTATAAACACTCATACATTTATATACATATATATATTCATGCTTCATACAACACATACAAACACATACACACACAAATTGTTTTTTGTTTATGCTTGAGATGACTCCTTTTGACTCCTTTTAGAATACAAAGTCAACACACAGTAGTAGTAAAGGAATGTTTGTAATGCTCAAACCTGCCTTCCTTTCCTGCTATTTCCCCAGTGTTCTCCCTGGAATCCCTCTTAACTGGATTTCGCTTTCAGCCCCATCACCCTAAAGGAGAGCTCCTGTTTCCTGTCTTTCTCTTTTCCAAGAGTAAATCAAACAACCTCACACACCTGTACTGCAACCTACCAAATCAAAAATTATAAGGAAATGTTCTTTTCGCAGCTAAATATGCCTCACCCTGGATGTCAATAGGCGTATCACCAGAGCACCAATCTACTTTTTTTCATTGCTTTCATTTTCATAGAACATATTATGACTTAGTAATTTCTCACAGTCTATTTCCATTGCATTTGTGTGGTTTTTTTTCCCCTAACAAATCACCTTGACGATGGTATCTTGCATGTTTATTTTCAGCTGGAGGCTAGAACCACAGTGAATCTGACTGGAGCAAAATCAAGGTGTCTGTGTTTCGTTTCGAATACTACCAGAGAATCTACATTCTCCAGTTTTTCTATCTGCTTGCATCCACCCATTTTCCTTGAGTTTTGGAAACTTTCCTTTATCTTCAAAGACCAGCATTGATACCTGTCTGAATTGGCCATGTCGTCTTACATTCTCTGCCTCTCTTGCTGCCCAATTAGAGATCCAAAGTAATCTCTTCCTTTAAAAATCAGGTGATGAAAACCATCTGTTCTATCCTTCAGTTTAGATTCATCCTAAAGCTCACAAACATCACACTGTAGAATCAGATTACCTAAATTTGGGGGAGGGCATTATTCTGCCCCCATCATATTATGCTCTCTTCTCTTATTAACAATTTCTCATTCTTCCCTTTACCCACTCTGGAACATCCTCTTAAATCCACTTCAGCTGTTGAAACAACACCTATCTTTCTATTACAAAGTCTGTCAAACATTCCTCTCCAGAGTCTGTTAAGGGAAAACACAGCTTTGCATGCTGTCACATTTTAAACCCATTCCCTGACTTACTTTAACTATATAAAAATTGATTGGATTTTGAGTTATCTCTGTGAAACCACTGAAAAGCATTTTGTTTGGTTTTATTTAGTATATCATTTCCCCATCCCCCTTTTTATAAGCTGCCCTCTCACATATAGCCTTCCCTGATCTCTCTGAAATTTATGGTTTCTTTTTCATTAGTTGTTTTACACACACACACACACACACACACACACACACACACACACACACACACTATTTTCTAAATATGTAAGTACAATCTGCTTAGTCTGTATAATGTATATTTTTGGGCCCTTTGGTATTGAATATCTAATTTGTGTCTTCTATGGAAAAACTATTTCTCCTGCTCTGAGCATTCCTAGTGGCCTGTAATTCTTTATGTAGTATTGAGGCTTCTTAGGCTTTTCTACACCACACCTACTGTCATGTTAGTCAGTCTACTATAGTTTATTGTGTCATGGGTCTTGGAAGAGATCCTGCAACCTCAACTTTACCAGCATAATTCATGACTATATTCTAAATATTTGCCCTTGTTATCAGAGATGAGTATAGTTCATTCATGTCACCAAGTAAATATCCCTTTGACCAATCAAAAACTACAATCAATATTCAAAGTTGTGGTGTCAGATTATAACTGGAACATCTACAGTATAAGTCTCACACCTAAGACTCTGAGATCATTGTGAAATAGAGGAAAGAAAGACTGTAAGAGGAAAAAAACGGAGTTTCCTGTGAGTCTGTGTCTCCCTTTAATATCAAAAGCTTTGCCTATAAATCCTCAGCAACGTGAATACCTAAGCATGAACTGAAATAATTTTAAAGTACTTTTATTAACTTTTGAGAATTTATTGCACCATATTTTAATCATATTCACCTCCCATTCCTTCCCTTAACTTTTCTAAAACCCTCTTCAACATTTGTTCTTCTCTGCAGTC
>NW_004949103.1:11833808-11857229 GCF_000317375.1 Microtus ochrogaster
AAAATAATCTATTGAGTCCAGTTTTTTTTTTCTGGGTGTGAAGTCATCCACCATATCATGGTCCGTCTACAAGAGTTCACATCCCTAAAATGTAACCAACTCTCTTTCCTCTAGAAGTAATCAGTTGTCCATTCCATTTCCCTTCCATGCTAGATTTTTGATCTGCTTGACCCTTCCATAGTTTGTGTGCAGGCAGTGACATCTTTGAGTTTATGTGTGCAGCAGTCCTGTCATACCCATACGACACCTTTTCATTGTGGACCTGCTCAACCTCTGGCTCATTCTTTTCTTTTAGCCCTCTCTTCCATAATGGTCCCTGAACCTGGAGAGTGAATACTATAGATGTCCAATTTGTGGCTGAGCATTCCACTGACACTTGCTCTCTGTACTTCGATCAGTTATAAGTTTGTATGTTAATCACTGTCTACTGTACAAAAGAACTTCTTTGATGAGGTATGAGCACTGCACTAATCTATGGGTCAAAAGATAGGGATTCAGATAGCAGCTTAGAACTGGTTCCATTTAGCAGAATTTAATAGTTTGATTATTCCTGGAGCCTGTTAGCTTCATGAGTTCTTGTCCAGAATTAGAGTACTATCTATACATGTGTTTCTTCTTGGGAAGGATGCCTTAAATCCAATCAGAAAGTAGTTAGTTATCCCCATAATATTTACACCACTATTTCATCTGTGCACACCTCTTGTTATGCTGGTCAGTATTGTAGTTCACTGGTTTCACAGATGGATAAGAAGGTTGGTAACTAGTCCCCATCTGCATACGTGTGAGTGCACACACAGACATATACACACACATGCACACATACTGAAGCAGCTAACAGAGCACTTTCCATTAATGGGAAATATAACCATCTTCCTGGTCAGTAATATCCTTATTTCTCCATGTTCTGTAACCAGTATATATAGCATCTTCACCAAGTAGGATCTAACCCTCAAGTTCTGGTGAGCAAATGTAATAAAAGGCAATAATCTCTATTATTTTGGGGGTGTGTGTGCTTGGAATACCTCTGACCAACAACTTAAGAGGTAGTATTTCACATCAGGCACTGTGTTTTTATTTGGCAATCTGTAGCTTTTGGATAATTGTTTTGAAAGAAGACATTATGCTTTTCTCACTTTTTAACAATTTTCTTATACTTTTAAAATACTGTATATAAAAACACATATAGTCTCTATTTCAATAAGTACAATATATTATTTTTTATCACCAGGAACCAGGGCATGTGGCAGCATAAATAATCCTTTAAGAGCAGACAACCTAACCTATATTCCATGTGTTTTATGAATGCTTCCTGTGTGGCTTCTGCAAGATATTTCCACATAAATTTTCTTCCTTATACTGATTTTATTTCATATGACTCCACTTCTGTACAGGCTCACATGGAAAATCAAGATACCATCTCTGACAGCATGCTTATCTACACTGATCACATGTATTGGCCTTATGCAGAAAATTGATCCCCTGGAGAAGTGAGATTAAGACATTTCCTGAAGATTTTCACATAACAGAAGTGTTTATTGAGTCCCCCTTGTACGAGATCTCCAATAAATGACAAGTTTTATTTCTCAGCTCATTTGTTTTTTCATAAATATCCAGAGTATAAAATTTCTTCCCATGAGAGCTCTTCCATTCGCCTTTTGACAAGTGATTTTTCAGGCTTTTACCTGATGTGTATTTTACTAATACTTTGATCAAATTCTGTACTAAAAGCTTACACAAAATCTATTTCCATCCACAAAATATAATTAATTTATTTACTTTCCTGGAAACATCAGACAATATTTTTCAGAATTAGAGGTGATATGTTATTAATTAATTTACTGGACTTTTATATAATCTCTTCTTATCTTTTTTATAGGTTTTTACATTACCATCATGTAATCTTATACGAGCATTTATTTTGTAGACCCAGCTGATTATTTTTGTTGTATTGAAACAGGAATTGCAGGGTGTATGGTCTAAGATATGTCAGGTGGGACAATTAGTAGATTTTTCAGATTTAAGCATCCATTGCAAGCATCGGAATCACTCAGTCAATTTAAATTAAACTTCAAGAGTAATTCCCAAGTGTCTGGGCTGCACTAGAAACTTCATGCCTACCAAGTCTTAACGTAATGTGGATGCTACTCTTTGGGGCCCATACTTTCATAAATGATATCAACAATGCTCCACAGAAAAAGGCAACCTAAGGAGAACTCACTGATACCCTCATTCAGTAAAACATTTGTTGTGGAGCAGAAGTGCTTTTCAGTGAGGAGCCCATGCCATGAATTCAAAAAGTTCTGATTTTGAACCTAAACAGAGCAAAAAGTAAATAATAATTGCATATAAATACATATTGTATGCTTATAATGCCTGTATACAAAAATTATATTCTGTCATTTACATCTATTTAGTATATTCATAAGTAAATGTGTAAGTGGCTTAATTCTAAGATAAATTAATATTATAATAACTTTTGTAATTATTTTAATAAGCTAACTTCCACTTTAATATATATATATATATTTATATATATATATATATTTCTTACAAAGTATAAGCAAAGTCTGTCTTACAATTCATCACATAGTCTTAGGCTTTTTCCAAAAACAGCCTAAAAATTTTTTATGAGAAAATCTTAATGAGATAAGATTGTTATTAGATAAGCATAAACACATTTCTACTTCCCCACGTTGTCCTTTGCATAGTATATGGATGGATACATTTTGTTAGTGGACTTAGTATAAGAAAATCTAATAATAATTAGTTTAACATATGCTTTATTTGTGGGTATTCTGATAGCCAGGATTCCTTTGCTTCTCTTTCATTGAATTTTTCCTGTGCTATTGTTAGAGCTCAATGGAGGGAAAAATAGTTGAATTTGAAAATAAAAAAATCTACAAATAATTTAATAAACTAATATTTACTTATTTCCATTGTACTGATTTTTACATGCTTTTCTATTATTTATAGGCTATGGTAAGGGTAAATGGAATAATATTTGACAAGAAAATAGCTTCAGGCACACAGCTGAAGTCCCATCAGTTATGAAACTGAGGCAGATGGACTTTGAGTTCCAGGAAACTCTGGGCTACATCGTGATGTTGTTTCATTTTATGGGTATGAGTGTTTTGCCTTCATTTATATCTGGGTATCACATGCATGCCTGATGCCCACTGAAGCCAGAGGAGGGTATTTGATCCCCTGGAACTGGATTTACAGGCATTTGTGATAGGAATTGAACACAGGTCCTCTGGCAATGTGCTCTGAACAACAGAACCATACTTTCTACATAGTGAAATTTAAAGGAGACTGGGATATGCACCAAAATAACAAGCATCAAAAATTTGGGGTTAGAAGAAGAGAAACAAATGGAGAAAAGAAAGAGGACTCATCTGAAACCCGACATCATAGTAGCTTTCCATCTACGCACACGTTTGTGTTTGTTTGCATGCAGAAACACATTACCTGAAGGCTATAGTCTCTGAGCATGTTTCTCATAATCTTGAAGCCTTTATAATTTCATATTTTAAGTTTTTATTTCTTATAATTTCTCACTTTGTATAATCTTTGTTATAATCGTTTCATAAATTTTGCTTGTGTACGTGCATTTTTATGGTTAAACACGCACACACGTGTGGAAGTACATGAGCACATACATGTCCATGGATGTGGAGACCAAAAGACAACTCAGGTGTTGTTCTTCAGTTACCATCCCCCTCCTTTTACAGACAGGCTTCCTGACCGGACTAGTACTCAGCAGGCAGGACAGAGTATCTGGCCAGGGAGCCCCAGGGACCCCCTGTTCTCTACACTCTCAGTGCGAGAATGCTAAGCATCGGCCATCACACCTGACTCTCAGAATTCTTCATGAGTTCTGGGGATCAAACTCAGGTTCTCATGCTTGGAAGGCCAAGGCCTGCTTTCTAACCCACATCAGTTTTATGTAGATAAAATTGCACATCACTTCATTTTAAGCAGATAATTTCCTCTACTTTTCCAATAGAGAAAAAATTAGCAATAATATTTTTTATAAAATATTCCTGGTAAAGGTTTGCTATGGTTCATGTTATGCACATTTTAATGAATTTTTATGAGTCTTATTATTTTATAATATAAAAAGAGATGCATAAAGGCAATTTTTAAAGTTTATCACTATGTGACCTTTAAGATTTTTATCTGATATTAAAATTGCTTTTTTTTCTCCTCGTTTTTATTAGTTCTGTGAAAATTTTGTGCAGCGTATTTGATCTCAATCTCTCCCCTGCTCAAGCCCTCCCAGAAGCATTCCTTCTACCCACTCTATGTGTATCATTTTTCTTAACCCATCAAGTCCCCAAATTGCTTTAAAAATTTGAATTAACTCATATTTTACTAACAGTGAATTTAATCATTTTGTTATATGGATATAGAATTATTTTTCCTATCCATAGATATACAGGTATTCTATATTAGGTGTTATAATTTTATTGTTAATAGTTAAGATTGCTTTACATAACTGTGGACCCTAAACATAAAACACATACTCCTTCATGCATGTGTGTATAAATGCTAACCAGAAGGCAAACATTTGATTTATGAAATATGACATTTTATTTCTAATATAACTCATTTTTTCTCATAAACATTTTAGAGTAAAAAATTCAAAATCATCATAATTTAGCACTAAAAGTATTTTACTTTCATTGTTATATAACACATTTAAAAGGAGATTTTTATAAGGTAAGAATATATGTGAAGTAGAATTGCTATAAAATACTTTGTTGCTTTTTATTTGATGATCAACATAAAGTTGGGATGCTTTAAAAAAAAAACAAATGTTTTGGCTGGGTTAGGTAGACTTTCAGGAAGTAATTCAAGTAAAAAATTAACCTCATGGTTACCCTTAGCCTCTGTTAACCCTGAGGCTAACCCTTAAAGGTTATAGTCATAAGGATAGAATCCTGATCCAACAGGCTCCTCAGATAAACAGAGATGTCTTATTCCAGCACCCATTCAGCATGAAACACCAGGTGAGCACAAAGGAAGAGGCAAAGAGGCATGAGAGCCCAGCAGTATACGCTGTCAGCATGATCTCACGTTTGCAGCGTACATTTCCCTTGTTTGAATGTATCAGGCTTTAGTATTGTGTTATGTCAGCAAGCTGACTAAGGAATCTAGATATAACACTGGTTCCAGGAACTACTGGAATTTTTTCTTCCATTTTAGTTTTGAACCAGTACATATGTGGGTACCAGCATGCCATGGCACAGACTTACACTTCAGAGCATGCCTTGCTGGACTCTACTATTTCTACCATAAAAATCTGAGAATGAAACTCAGATGTCCATGCTTGACAACGGGTGCCATTATCCACTGAGCCATGTGGAGGGTCATAGTCATCACTTCTTCTCTTAGCCTCCTACCCACTCCCACATAACAAATCCCAATCTCACTTTTTTCTTGTTTTTTTGTTTGTTTGTTTTTTTTTATTTTAGGTTTTCTTTGTAGGTTTAACCAGGGCCTTGGGCATCATTGTTCATGTGACTGGAGCATCCACTGGTATTTACCAGTTGCTGAAGACAGTGGTTTCTTTCCCCCAGAAGTTCTGGATTACCAAAAGCTTTTCTGGGTGAAGCTGGACCCACCAGCCCCTCCCCATCTATGAATGTTTAATAACCAGGTGTTCTCCAGGCCTTATGCAGGCCACCGCAGCTGCTGTGAGTTCATGACTGACATGGCCATAGCTTTTCAGTTAATGGCTCCCCTTTCCCACTTTTTACATCTCTCTTTCTACCTCCTCACAGATATTTCTTGAGCCTTGAAATGGGTGATATGGATCTTTCAATTAAGACTGTAATCAATGTAGTCTGTAGACATTATATCTTATTTTAATAGAAGTTAAGTGATTATTGGTGTCTAATATATCTCAAAGGGATTCTGAGTGTAATGTCTGAAAAGAAGACATAGCAAGACAGTGGGTTCTCAGTTTTGTGATGTGTGAAATGAGTGACATATATACATGGGTCAAGGCAATAATTTTCCCCTCTCAAATCTTCATAATCTGGATCTCCCTTTTACAAATGTTTCTTCCTATGATTCTTTAGAAAAATCCACTAGACAGATCAAAACTACCTCTTAAAAGACATAATGAAGCTGGGGACGTTTGAGGATGCAGACTCTTCATCAATGTGCCCATGTGAAATAGAAAAGCATCAGGTTTTCTTAATTTCTGAAGCAGTTGGAAGAAGCTCTTTGAACTCCAAGGATTTCGAACCAGAAGGTATCCTGATTATCAGTAGATACATCTCCCAAGACATGATTGTAGTTTCCTTATTTCAATAATCCTAACTTCCTTCCTAACTAGGAAACAGCTACCAAGGAACGGTAGACTTTTTTTTTTTTTATTGCAACATGTAACTCCTTGTCCACGTGCTACAACATTCCAGCCCATTACTGGGAGGACACAGACAAAAGACAACTTTCTAGGACTTTCTAGCAGTGTGCCCTCACTAGAAACACAATCTGTTCACACCTTAGTCTTGACAGCTCAGTCTCTACAACTGTGAGAAATAAATGCTTGTCCTTTATAAGCCACTTAATCTACGTTGTCTTACTATAGTTTTCACTCTTATTAGCACATGCTAAACATTATTAGACCATTCCAAGTCAAAATTAACCCTTTGCTTTCCCCCTTTCTTTTTCTTAACATAATTGTTTTATTGAAAGAGTTATGCTTTAAATGGGATTTGTACTTTTCAAAGACACCTATTACTCAGGATGAAAATGAAAGGCTAGAACATTTAGAAGTTTTGTTTTACAAATTTGAAAATACAATGAAAAGAAGCAAACATTGACTTAAATTTAACCAGAATTTGTCTTCTACCCAAAGTCTATACCTCCAGCCCTCACTTTCTCAACTAATTACCCTGGTTTACTTAATCAAGGCCATAGTGCAGTAGAGCTACTTTCTTCATTATCTTTCACAGCTTGTAACCCTGTCAGTTGTGATTTCTCTGCTGCCTTTTAGTTATTGTTATTTTGATCTTCTAGTCATAGGAATGCTTATGTATGTGAGTGTTGTTCTGAGGTTAAATGGAGCTAGAAAAAAAAATATCTCAAAATTGAAAAGCTAAAAGAAAATTTAGCTTATTATTACTCTTTGAAATACTCTGTAAAATAAACCTGCTATTCTAACCTGAATTCTTGAGCATTGTGAAAAGATATGGGAGTTAGGAAAAATAAAAATGTCACCTCTATCACTTCTCCTAATGCAGTTTAACATTTTCACTTGTTCATTAATAAAACTTGAGCCTTATGTTTAAGCTTGGCATTTAGGAAGCTTCTCTTCCTCCATATAACTGGATGTTAAAATTTGGCTCAAGCTATAATTTATTCTACTTTGTATTAGTTACAATTTGATGCGAAAATTAATTACCAAACTATGATGGCTGGTTTTATGTCAACTTGACACAAGCTAGAATTAGTCAGGAAGAGGGAAACTCAGGAAAGAAAATACCCACACCAAATTGTCCTGTGATACACTTGTTAGTCAGTGGTTGTTGTTTGAAGACCCTACTTGTTGTGGGTGGTGCTACACTTAGGCTGCTTTCCCTGTATGATATAAAGGAGCAAACTGGACCCTCTAGGGGTGAGCAATCTAGGAGATAGTGATCGTCCACGGCCTCCGTTTCAGTTACTGCTCCCAAGTTTCTGCAATGAGTCTCTTGCTGACTTCCTTCAATGATGGATTTCATGTGGAAGTGAAAGCAAAATCAATCCTTTCCACCCTTAGTTGCCCTTGGGAATGGTATTTTTATCACAGAAGGAGAAATTCTAGCTAAGACACTAACCTACAACAAAGTCTACTGGGTACAGCTTTCCTGTGAGGAAGTGCTTTTTCCCAGACTTGATGGTCCAGCACATGCTTTTGCTTCACTAAAGGAAACCGCCTTTCTGGTGTGTCTGCGTTGTGGATAACATGAAATAATTCCCACTAGGATACTTTCAGTTCTGAATTATTTCATTTTAATATCATTAGCACAGCTGGTATCACCTCAGCCTCACAGAACTTCTACAAAGTCAAGATGCTACTTTTACAGGTCATGATCAAGCCAGAGCATTAAAGAGTCCAAGGTCATCACAGACCATTCACTAAGGTCTCATTCTGCCAAGGTCTTTGCAAAGCTGTTTGCTAAAGATCAAGGGGTCTTTATTTTGTACAAGGTAAGTGAATAAAAATAGCCTTATGTATATCAATGAAGCCACTTGCCTGTGAACAAAACTTCCATAATCCATAATGATCTGCCAAGGACAAAATTCTACTTAGGCAACACCAAAGCCTCAATAATAAAGCTACCAGCCAAATTCTTTCCTTCTGGTATTTTCTTCAAGGTTCTCAGTCCATGTGCCAGATTTTGGCAGAGCTTAATGAGTAGCAATTTTCTTTTCAGCATTAATCCAAAGATAAGTGAAATTCAGGAGACAGGAAAAAGAAGAATCAAACTATCCACTCTTCTGATCTTGAGGTAATGGAAACTGTGGCTCCAAATATCTGGGTAAGTGAGCTTGCTGATACTTTCTTCCTGAACTGAGCAGATAGACATATCTGTCACAGAGGAGTGGAAAAATAATGAGTGCTGTGCTAAAAGCAAATGCCATTATGATAGCAAACATCACTGCTTAAAGGAAGAACTGAGAACTCTAATAATCTGAACAACTAACGTTCATTAATTGCTTGCCAGCTTCAAGGAAATAGATGTTCTTAGAAAAGTGCAGCTGGAGTGATTTCCTTTCCTCAATCCTCTTAATTTGATGGTGATTATAAATTTCAATTGGCTAATTTCTTAGGATAGTAAATAGGATATTCAGTATCGAAACACTGTTCTAAAAGGGATAGCCTTGGTACTAATTTGGCCAGTGCTTCTAAGCATGTGGTGGTAGGGAGTGGGTCCACGTTCAGAATAAGGAAAGGGAGTTTTCTTTCCAGATTACTTGATCCTGTAGAGGTTTGGCTAATAACCTCTGTGTTCTCTAGTAATATTTTCTTAAGTGAATTAAGGAGCTGAATGTTTCCAGATCAAAGTGCTGTATTCCTTGGGCCTGAAAAGACTTGAAAATCATTAATACCAGCTATGGTACAAATGGGAACTGTCCTCCACAGGGTCATCAGTTTGCACCACCTGCTGTTTAGAAACTGTTTAGTAGGATAGACCTTATGGAGAATGCACACTACTCGGTTTGGGCCTTGAGGTTTTATGCCTTGTTCTCATTTGCTGTTCTATTGAATGTGGATGCAGTGTGATCACCCAGCTCCCTGCCTCTTATCATTATGTTCATTGTCATTATTTCCCTGCTACCTAAGATACATTGCTGTGTGAATCTTTCAAACCACAACAAAAGAAAATCCATAACGTTTCAGACCAGAAGGCATAATGCAAGCTTCCAAAGGAGGGAGGGAGGGAAGCAAGCAACCATCCTCCCAGGCTCTGATACCTATGAACACAATGACAACCAGCATGGTATAATAACCCTAAGGAGCACTTGTGGCACACATGCCTTGGCCCTAATGAACAACTCTCTAAATGGACTGAAAACTGTGCAACAAGAAGAACAGTGTGCCTGGTACAGGAAACCAAGCCAACTACCTAGTGATGCCATGGATTTTGGAGAAGAATCTACAACAACCACTTTTCTAAGCCAGTATAATCCTTAATTACACTGTAACTATTTGTAAATTTGCTCTTTACCCAAAGAGAAGTATAATCCTCACCACCTCCTCAGTGAAACTTGTCTTTGCAACAGACAGAAACCATTACTGGAAACCATAGACCATAAAAATGCAGAGCTGCAGAGCCTAGTCTCAATGGACACATTTTCGAAATCACTCCTACAAACACCTAAAGTTCAGAAACATTGCAGAAGAGGTGGCCAATAGATTTTAAGAACCAGAGAATTAGGGAGTTTATTGTGAGACTGTGTCAGAAAATACTGAGAAGGGGAAAAAAGGTCCTCCTCATGGAAAAATATATCAATAGGTTGTTCAAAACCAAGTAGTCTTACACAAAGCAAGTACCATTATACAGACTAAGCAGGTTACATTGAAGAAAGTATATGTACATCTGTATATACATGTAACAACGATTAATGAAAAGAGACCATAAATCAGAAAGAGATTGAAGAGGAATAGATGGGAGGTTTTGGAATAAGGAAAGACAATGGGAAATGATGTGACTGTATTATTATCTAAAAAGGAAAAAAATAAACTAAAACATGCCTAATATATAAACCAAATCACAAAGCAAGACTTTCAAGAGAGTAACACTTTCAAACACCTATTACCTGCTACAAATTCATTTTCTACATCTTCATCAGCTCTGACAAATTTCTGATTTCTTTACTTTTCTGTTCTGTGATAACAAACATCCTTCTGATCATCAGTTTTCCTTTCAGCTCTAACCATTATACTCATCCTCTCCTGTCTCAGTTGACAGAGTCAGAGTGCCTCTGCCCACCCCACCCCACCCCCGGTAGCAGAGATGCATGAGACTCAGGTCTGTCCAGTCTTTATCTCAGTCAGTCACTGAATTTTTGCCTCAAGGATAGACATAACCTTTGTTGGACCAATACATTTTGCCCTTAGCTACAGAATGATAGACGATGTGGGGAAGGTGACAGAGACAGTGAAACATGGAAATTGGCCTTGACATCAAAATAATATCAAAAGAGTCCCCTGCATATAGCTGTGCCTGAAGAGTAGGTCCTAGATTTCTTAGATTTCTTCCATTTAGTAAGTTATCTTCAGTTATGTTTCAGTAATAAAGCCTTAAAAGAACAAAAAGCCCAAACTACATCTAATCATCAGGATATCTTGGGTCGAGAACACTGTTTCCCAGTGTTTGATGAGTGACCCTATTCTCACCCACTACATTTAGCACACATTGCTCTGTGTGTCAAACAAATCCTAGACTGTGGGATTTATAACTGTGAGGATGATGTACATATACTATTTGCATTTGCATTGAGGCCAGAGCATCATCAAAGTTTACAAAGAGAAAACTACCTTTGTAAGGTAGTGGATTCTCAAGTAGTTGGAAAGAACTTTATTTATTGAAATACCCATTTTCTATATGCCTGAAGAAAGTCCAGTGAGCGTAGCATATTCTAGAGCATGCTTAACAACTAAATATAAATACATTTGGGTTATGGAGTTTAGATTACTAGAAACCAGGATTCCAGACACTGGAGTTTAGATTTAAACCATTCTACCTTACTCTGCTCTCTCTGTCCCACTTCTGTGCTTTTAATCAAGTTGCTTGCCCACCTGGGATTGAGTTTCTCCTTGGTAAAAGGGGGCTAGTTAGCGTGGACATCTCACAGGGTGGTTATAAAGCTTAATTAACGCACATAAGGAACTTAACAATTTGCCTAGTAAGCAGTAAACACTCAATAAACATGAACTTCTAGTTTGATTATTACTTTCCATCTGCAGCTGCTGCTTCCAGAATATAATCAAATTATTCCAGGTTTCCCTTCCCTCCAATTGCATCCTGCTGCTGTCATTAACTGTGCTAATGAGTCACATACCATCAAACCTAGGTTTGTATCAAATGTTCCAGTTATTAATAGAGGACAGTAGTTATGAGTAGGGTCGGGGGAGGCTGGGCTTGTGGCTGAGCTGCCAAATTCTGCTCAAACATTTTGCAGTGGTAAACTCATCCCTAAATGTCACAGGTGGTGTGAGAATTTGTCATAGATTGATCTGCAATGTGATTTTTATACGTGTCTTATAGCTTTTAAGGTTGAAATGGTTCAGGCAAAGAATACCACTGTAAATGTCGGTTTGTCATAAATTTGAAGTCGGTGTCTTATCTTTATCTAGATCATCAATAGAGGGGCATTAGAATTCTAAAGCAATAAATATGTAGAGAATCTGTAGTGTGTGAGCCTGAACAGGTCAGACTGACTCAGTGTCAAGTCGTTTGGACACGTCCTTCTGAAAGAGGCTGCTGATCCCAGACCACTGAGGCTGTAGCCCAGTGTGCTCCCTCCATCTGCCTAGAGTTTGAGCCTTTGATGAGATCTGTGCCCTTTCTTCAGCTGATTGCTCTGCTCCATTACTGCTGACTTTAAAATATTCAGCCCACTAATGTAATATGCA
This sequence comes from Microtus ochrogaster, assembly GCF_000317375.1. Lineage (NCBI taxonomy): Eukaryota > Metazoa > Chordata > Mammalia > Rodentia > Cricetidae > Microtus > Microtus ochrogaster. The sequence continues at coordinate 11,845,948 of NW_004949103.1, forward strand.
GCACCTGCAGACACTGTGAAATATTAGTGGGGTAGTAATGAAAATTGACTGCAAGTGTAATGACAACAGGTGAAATTATTCATAGCCTGCTCATGGAGCAAACTTTAGGAACTCAAGGATCATAAATGGAGCAAGTTCATGACAAATACAAAAATATCCCAAACTGCTGTAGCAATAAAAGTAAATACAATAAATCTTTCCTGCAAATATAATAAGGTCCCTAACTGCAAATGCAATAAAAGCTATCAACAGCTGCAATGTGTTTGGAACGTATTATACAGCTTTACAAAGAGTTATACCCCCTGCTGGTGTGGCCTCAACAATGTCCTGCTTTGTCTTTTCCCAACGAGTACAAATCTAGCAGTCTACATGTTACCCGGTGTAGATTAAGAATGACAGAGCGTTAATGCAGCAGGTTTGGATTGAAAATGAAATGCTCAATCCAGATGTGCTCTTTGGCCATTCCGCAAGCAGAGCCAAAGGCTGTGGCTCTCCCACCAGGGGCCTAAAGGCTGCCAGGAAATCTCTGCAGGGAGGTGAGGAATTGATAAATAGCTGGGTAACCTTTCTGTTGCCTCAATATGACAAGCGAGCAGCATACAGGCCAGAGGCAGCGAGGGTATGAGGGTAGAATGGGAAAAGGATGGGTAGGAGATGGTGTTTGGTAGCCATCACAGGCTCACCAGGCGTTGTCCTGTACACGCTGATCCTTTCCATCTTCTTTATTTTATTCTTACACAATTCAGCAAATGCAGGTTTATCTCTACTGGTTTACTAATTACATTCCAGAGAGCAATGACTCGATAAAAAGTTATCATTTCTGAACTTTTGAGATGCTTAAATCCTGTGGGTGAATAATACAGAGGTGAGGTAATTCTAACACAACGAAATTAAGTCCATCACCAAAGAGAAGAAGAGGGTACCAGGTAAAGTGCCTAGGGCTTTAAGAGGTGGAAGAAAACCCTCAGATTGCTCTCCTCATATTTCTAATATTCAGCTAGTTACTTTTGATTTCTGCTTCCTATTGACTATAACACTAAGAACTGTATAGAAATTGGTTGCCAACAACAGCAATAAAACATAAGACTCAATAAGTCATAAGACTACGTCCCAAACCTCACAAATTTACAAACCTGATGGGTGCTTATAAAATAAAACTATATTTTCTTCTAAATTGTTTTATATAACTTTCTCAAATCTTACAAATAAAGACCCAGCCCACTGCAGCTATTGAAGGAACCAGGTTTTCTTAGGTTATTAAAAATTGATGAGTGTTGACACCTACTTTCATGCTATCAGATGTCTTTTCTTTATCGTATAAATTTAGATGTTCACATGGAATATCTTTGCAAATCATTTATATACATTTGCATCTTTTCTTTATCATAGGTTTAATTTTGATGTCACCTTAAGTCAATAAATACAATGATAATTTGTAAGTTTAAATACTACATAACATTATCTGAGCAAATTTTCCTCAGTTAGCTAACATTCAGGGTATTTTTTACTCCTCACCTTTCTTTATTGTTACTGAAAGGAGAAAAGTAAGTGACTGTCCTCACTTCCCATATCTTGGAGTGCTTTAATATGGCATTCTGATTTTTTTTAAAAAAAAACTTTGTTTATTGAAAATAAATTCTTTTCTCATATAATATACCTTGATTACATTTTCCCCTCTGTTGTAGGAGGCCACTTGTTTGTTTCCAGCTGCTCAACCCCGAAATAATCACACAGAAACCTTATTATTTGCAATAGTGTTTGGCCAATTGCTTAAGCATATGTCTGGCTAACTCGTATTTTAAATTAACCCATCTCCATTAATCTGTGTATTGCCACAAAGCTGTGGCTTTCCAGGTAAAGTTTGGCATCTGTCTCTGGCAGGGCTACATGGCTTCTCACTGACTCTGCCTTCTTTCTCCCAGAATTCAGTTTAGATTTCCCTGCCTAGCTCTGCTCTACCCTATCACAGGTCCCAAACAGCTTCCTTATTAACCTATGATATTCACAGCATACAGAGGGGAATCCCACATCCCTCTCCTTTTATTCCTCCCAGTTCCTCTCCATCTCCCCTCCTCTCTGGATCCACTCAATAAAGAATCATTTCAAGAGGATACTTATCACTTGAGACAGAGATACTCTGGAAATATATAAACAAGCAACAAACACAAATCAGGAGGAGGCTTGCATATATCCTGCCACCATGTATGAGTGGTTCATAGTCAGGGCAACCGCTCACAGAGATGGGGAGACTCAGCCGTGGATCTATTGGGAGAGGTCGGATTTGGGAGAGAAGAGTGGTTGAAGACCTCATTCATTGACCGGATGGAATGAGTCCCACTGAGGTGAAGCATCGTGGAGACTTGTGCTCTAAGACATGGCTAACTGGTTACTCACTCTCTGAGCTGACTCTCCTCTGTGTTTGATGCTGGTTGACAATGGGAGCTCTGAGTTCAGGTCCAGCAGATTACTCTTTCTCCTGATTCTCCTTCTTTTAGTTTCCTGCTTCATACAGTTTAGGATTTCCAAATTTAAACTGTAGGAGGTAGATTTTCCAATTATTCCTTTCCAGAGTACATCAGGCTTGTTTCTTAACTTTGTAGTCCAATAAGGAAGCTTTCCTTAGAATCACAATTGACCCCAAATACTACTCACCACCTCTCCCCAGAACTGGGTATTCTAATATAAGAGAACCAGGTAATATACATCTCAGTTCTTTTCTTCTTTTGTTTTAAAAATCTTTTTCCTAGCAGATGTAGTAATATTTTTATTCTTTTATTCTTGTCATTATCTTTTCTGTACATATATTTATTTTGTTTAATTTCATGATGTTTATCTTCCTCCTCTCCTCATTATTTTGTTCCTTTCCTTTAGTTTCTTTTTTGGATATTTCTCTTCTTTTAAAATTTATTTTATTATTTTTATTGTATATTTAAATTAACAATTCTACGTTATTTTCTCTACTTTCTTTTGTGTGTGTATTCATGAATCCGGTTGTATTTATGTATGGGAATACATGTATGCACATGCATGTATGTGTATGCTTATTTACTTGTTTGTGTGTATATGTGTGTGCACACATGCAAGCATAGGTCAATGATTGATGCCAAATGTCTTTCTCAACCTTCATCTTAATTTTTGACATAGAATCTCTCACTCTTAACTGAAGCTCACTAACCTGTTAGTCTGGCTTGCCAGCAAGCCCGTTAATTCTCTGACTCTACCTTTCCAGTGCTGCGAATACAGGGATAGATGTAAACATTGCATCCATTTTTTTTCCACGAGTATTAAAGATCTGCATACACAGCAAATACTTTACCAATTGAACCATTTTCCAGCATTTATTTCTTAAAATTTTTTTGCTATGGTTATTGTTGTAATCATTAATTGATTTTTTTAATTGTTACTTCATCTTGTTTATATTGCTGGCAGGATTTCCCCCTATGCTTTGAATGAAAATTGTAATTGGATCATCGTGAGAATAGCTGAAAGGCAAATGAAGATCATGACTACAGCAAACCTCTCAGAAGAAAACAAAAGTTAATACATTCATTACAATAATTTATTTAAATGCAAACAATAATAGCTTTCCAATTAAAATCAGCACAAGCATATACATCTACAAAACTGCTCAAGAAAAGAGGACAGAAAGATTGTAAGACCCAGAGAAGATTTTCTGTAAAGTTTCATCTTCTAACAATGTCAAAATTTACCGTGAAGTACTTCATTCAGCCATGAAGTCTCATCTGCATGGCTAAACAATAGACATAATAATATGGAAGGGGGGTCAGCTCATGGGGCCTCATTTGTAGACAAAGGACCACAAGTGACTAATGAATGCTGAGAGCTGGAGAAATAGTCTTCACCAGGAAAAAGTTCTCAATTGGCTTCTTAGTGCCAAGTGGTCAACCCTGAAATTGTATACTTGCAAGTAACTTTATATGGGTTGAACACACACACACACACACACACACACACACACACAGAGAGAGAGAGAGAGAGAGAGAGAGAGAGAGAGAGAGAGAGAGAGACCATGAATTTGAAAGACAGAGAAAGGGAATTTATGGGAAGGCACTGAAAAAGAAAAAGGAAAAGGGAAAATGAAACAATTATATTTTTAATTTCAGAAAATATTTTAAAAGGTGAAGGCTAGATAAACTTATTAAACGTAAGAACAAAATCTTTAATGTCAAATAAATAATCCACTTTACAAGTAAATGCATACAGACTGCAAATGAAAGAATCAAAACCACATTCTAAACATAGAGAATCTAAGTGGGAATCATTACCTACATTTACATCTGATAAAGCAGATTAGAAGCAAAATAGAGAAATTATAAGGTGGGTTGCTACATACCAATAAAGTAAAATTTATCAAAAAGATATGCCAATGTAGATATGTTCTGTGAACACTGGTACACCTAATGATTCACAGACAGGTAGATCCAGATCCGATAATCATGGACAACTTTGGTACTCTGCTGCCATCAGTAGATAGATCATCCAGATGATCTATAATAATAGTTCTGAATTGAACTTCTCCATAATTGGAAAGAATTGCCAGGCATAGAGTGCATACTATCAAACTATTACAGAATATGCATTCTTCTCATCAGCCCATGGGACTTTTCCTATAGGCCACATTTACGACTGTAAAGCAGTCTTAACAATACAAGAAAAAAAATATAAAGAATTTTATGAATTTTGTCAGATCAAAGTGAAGAGCAATCAGAAATCAAAGCAAAACAAGCCACTGTATATTCACATGAAGATGAAATAAGACATTGAGTCATCAGTTACCGAAGAGATTTACTAGAATCAAATGAAAATAACTATGAAATGATTCAGGTATACTCCCTAGCATACCTGAAAAAAAACCCATATCAGCATGCAGTAGTCACAGCTCATAACCATGTTTTGGGTACATGTTAACAGTAACCAAGTTATGGATTAATGAATAAAGAAAACATGGTGTGTGTGTGTGTGCATACATCCAATTCCATGGGAATAGTCAAGAGCTAGTACAAATGTTTTCATCTTTAGAGAATAAGTACATTATGAGAGCAATTAACCATAATAGCTCTTTATGCATATGAGCAAAGCACAGTGACATGTATGTGAAAATGACCTAACAATACCCACTGCTCTGTATACTAGTGAAGGAATTAATAAGGTAACAGATCTTAGCAATTGTTCTTCGCAAATAGGAAAACAGATAATTTGCCAATAGCCTCTAAAAATAACCATTCATATAGAATTTATACTTTATTAATTAGTTTAAGTAATTTTACTATTTACAGAATGAAGGAGGTGTGTATGGGTGATGAATAAATTCTATAGTATTTTATATAAGGGACTTAAATATTATGGGATATTAATGTTCATGAGTATATCTGTAACCCATCTTTCATGGCTACCAAGGATAAAAAATACTATGTGTGTAGCCAGCCATATGCATTTATTAGTTATAAGGATGAAAATTTATTATCTTCATCTGTTTCATATTTTATTTCTGGTGTGAGCTATAGTTGACCTTTGCTTTTCTACTGAAGCTTGGGAAATAATTTAATAGAAAGCTTTGTAAATTTTGATATATTTTGAAGACATTGATAAAAGATTTCTCCTTCACAACACTCAGACATTGCTATATAATTAAATCCCCCATTTTCTTTCAATTGCCATGCTACATGTTCCCACAAAATATGGAAGCCCACATTTGTTAAATGAAAAATGGATTTAGTAAATGCCCATTATGTGCCAAGCTATTTATGTATGACACAGGGTCCACATGAAAAACGTTCACGGTTGACTCTCTAACATTGTATACATTAACTGGGGTGTAATTATGATTTAATCAACCATTAGTGATGAACCCCAATCATACTGGAAATTTGTTATTTTAATAAAAGGAGAACCAATTGAAAAGTGCTTGGAAAAATAACTCATGCAGGAAACTTTGAGTACAAAATGGTCTTTGCATGATAATCACTCTGGGTATTTTTTCACAGTGGTAAAAAGTATGTTTATTGTTTTCTTTTCAAGGCTTTGTCAAGTTTGCATATGTGATATGTTTACCTGAAGTTGCTTAGAACTTAAACACCCTGTTCTGTGTCATAAGACACCATATATTAGAACTGAAAAATAACACAACTGCAAATATTCATGCACACAGTGTCTTCTTTTTCTTTTTTTATGTTTTTACTGAGATAGAATTCATCATTTTTCTCTCTCTAGATCCTTCCAGTTGCCCTTCTAGAAGCTCTTTCCATGCTCCCACCACACTGATTTCAAGTTGACAGTATCTTTTTTTTCTTTATTTTTATTGGTCCATACATTCATGTGTGTATATGTATATGTATGTGCGTATGTATGCATGTATGTATGTATGTATTTGTGTATGTATGTGAACACACACACACACACACACACACACACACTCATGTTCTCCCAGTAGTCATAAGGTATCTGTAGTTTTGTGTTTAGGGGTGGAACTTTGCACACTTTTTTCCCCTGCATATTCATATCTTCATTGATGCTTCCACTGTTTTGATCTCCCTTGTGCAGTCATTTTCTGGAAAGAGTATTACAGCAGATATTAGTGTCATGGTTCTTATAATCATTCTATCCCCCCCCCCTTTTTGTCATGTTCCCCGAGTCAAAGATTCTGGAGCTGTGGTGTAGATATATGTTTAGTCTTATAAGGGAGCAGCTAGTTTGTTCCCAGCTGCTTGTTCATTTCTCGGCTTCCCAGAACTGAAATAACCACAAAGAAACTATATTTTTTAAATCACTGCTTGGCCCATTAGCTCTAGCTTTTTATTTGATAACTCTTACATCTTAATTTAACCCATCTCCATTAATTTGTGCATTTCCACGAGGTCGTGGCCTACCAGCAAAATTTCAGCATGTCTTTCACCAGTGGCAACTCCATGGCTTCTGCTTGACTCCACCCTTCTTTTTCCCAGCATTCAATTTAGTTTTCCCCACCTAGCAAAGTTCTACCCTGCTATAGGTACAAAGCAGTTTGTTTATTCATTAATAGTAATTACAGCACACAGAGGGGAATCCCACTGGCCAGGCAATGAGATGTCTCTGTCAATTCTAGAGTTTTGGAAGTTGCTTACAATGTACTTCTTGTTTACTTAACTAATATTATATCCTTCTGGAGTCCTTGATGGAGTTGAAGAATGGTATAAAGGAGATATAAATATTGTAACTATAAATCTTGCTTGATACCTGTTTTGTTATATGTAATTTTACTATGTTAAAGTTAAAACCTTCCTAAAGTTAAAAAGAGGAGGTGATGTGGGAATTCCCCACTGTTTGCTGTGAATACCATTGGTTAATAAAGAAACTGCCTTGGCCTGTTGATAGGGCAGAAGTTAGGTAGATGGGGAAAACTAAACTGAATGCTGGGAGAAAGGAGGTAGAATCAAAGAGAAGCCAAGTGGCCCCCACTGGAGACAGATGCCAGACAGAACTTTACCCAGTAAGCAACAGCTACGTAGCAATGCACAGACTACTAGAAATGGGTTAAACTAATATGTAAGAGTTAGCCGATAAGAAGCTAGAACTAATGGACCAAGCAGTGATTTAAATAATATAGTTTCTCTGTTATTATTTTGGGTCTGAGCTGCTGGGCCACTGGGAAGCATGTGGTGTTCCTGTAATAGTTTAGGGTTAGGCTCCCCACTATTTATTAGGGTTGAGGTCCCCACTATATGTTAATTTTTGAATTCCCAGAGTTATATTTTAACTCTTTATCAATTCTTTGTGGATTTCATGTCATGCAACCTGACCCCACTCACCTAATTAGAGGCTAGCGGTGTAGCTGATAGAGAACTTGCCTTGTTTGTGCGAAGTCTGGGCTGAGTTCCAAATAATCTAAATGGATAAATAACTATAAACTTATATAATAAAAGCAGTTATATCATTTTATAGAATGAAAAGAAGAGAACACAATTAAATTGGAGTGTTATTAGAAATAGAGAGGAAGCAAAAGCTTAGCGAACACCCAGCAGATGGAAGAGCGAACATCTGCTGATCCCTTCACCACCACTATAGTTAAAGAGAAGGAGTCAAGTTTAAGGGACGCATCTGATTTGGGGAAGCAGCCAAGTACAGTGATACCTTTGCCTGAGATGGGGAACCCAGATGGAGCGGTGCGTTGCCTGGTGGCTGATTGGTGAAGCTGTGTGACATCTGAGAAGGCACAGAGCTGCACTGGAAATGCATCCCGGGCAGACAGCAGTAATGTGATTTGCATTCATGCCCATTCTGCCTGGAAAGTCCTTCCTCCCATTCTTCATGTTGGTCATTACTGCCTAGTTTCAGGGTTTAACCCTGGCCCCCCTCCTCCGGGAGCCTCTCCTAACCTGTGGGCTGGAGGAAGGCTCTCTCCTGTGAGCACACTGGGCTTCTTTCTGGCACAGGACTCATTGTATCAGAGTGTCTCTAAGGAGATTGCAACACTTATTTATTTTTTAATGAAGACTTATGGAATCAATAAGACTGGTCTCTATAAAAAGAAAATAGATTGTTTAGTTCCACAGCACCAAGAATTAGCTCTCACTGTAAAAATGGAAAGGAAACAATATACCCCGACAACCCGGAAAGCACAAATCTTTATTAAGACCAGATGGATTTCTTTTTCCTTTCTCAAATCAAGGCCTGACACAACACAACATTGAAGAAAACATCATTTTACCCTTAATTTCTTTTCTTCATTTCTGAATAGTCAGAGTTAGGCCTTCTTCAGATTGTTAAACCAAATATGTTTAGCATTATTATTTTTTAAGGGTTTAGCTTCAAGAAAGGAAATTCAGTACTCAAACACACACACATATCTTCTAACACTGGAGTAATTTTACTTTTGAATACACACATACACATATATGCAGAGACAGTGTGTGAGAGAGAAGTTATATCAGGTGATTCTTACTTTAGGTAGCCACTATTGGAAAGAAAATGTCCCCAATAAAGACAAATTAAAGTGACACAGAAGGATTTGTCCACTCTGGGTTTCAAAATTTTACTGTCAGTCTTGGGCCTATCTGTCTGGTTTCAATTACTTTCCCCAACAGGCAAAAGTGTGTTATTCAGAGCGGTTTTTGGAAGAGAGATCATTTACAATGAGTGAGTTTTCATTCAAAGCACAGACCTTTAACTGTACAGATAGATAGTGGTATTTATATACATTAGCTATAGATAACACATTATAGGGATCTGAGATAAACATACATTTACAAAATTCTTCACTAAATATAGCTGGGCAATTGACATTCTACAATGCTTCAGACTTCTCTTCTTTCCCATAGTATGTATTCTATTGAGGGTGCTATAGGAAGTTTCTGCTCCATACTTATGTGATAACTATAAAAAACATATCATTCAAATCTACCCCATATTGCAGTAATGGGCCCAAAGCATATATCTGGCAGATATTCCTCACTGTACATTTCTAAGGTCTCCGGAGATGTTGGTACCTGCTCCATGAGTGTGATGAAGCTCCGACCCATCTCTGAAAGGCAGGTTTCCACACAATGGCTTCTCACTCCTGGCTATATAACTACACTTTGTGAGAGGAGTTAAACTCTGGCCATCACAGAGATCTATACGTCTGCCAGCTATTGATCCTCCCTATAGAAAGGCACAGAGAGCCTAAAATGTGCTGAGGGAGTAGATTTCTTTAAAACCACAATTGTGTTTCTTTGATTAGGGACTCTGGTACAGTAATTACTTTTCTTCAAAAGAAAGTTCTTAGCCCATCACACTGGCAACAGACCTAATAAAGGCGAATGAATCCCTGAAGTTATTGGAGCTGATCTTCCAGCTGATAGAAGCTATTTCCTTCAGTGGGAAAAGGGAACACATCTCTGGCCTTATTTCCTTGTTATAAAATTCAAATGAAGTTTGCAGTTTGCTATGAAACCCAGCATGATCTGTCTCCTTCAAGCATTTCTAAGTGTTCTTACAAGTACTTTGATTTTTTGAGTCAATTACCCATTAAACTTTAATTTGTTATCATTATTGTTTAGGGGAATAAAAAACAAGTCTTATACTATCATATAGGCTGATTACACTGAGCCTAAGAAATACATAGACTCCATCACACTCCTATTAGAGAATGTGTGTGGCCTAGAAGTCTTAACATGCCTTACTATGAATAAGCTCCCAGGGCAACATTTCCTTCTGTTGTAGAGGAGACTGGCCAAGGACCTGGAGTATTTGAGGAAAGGCATTGAAAGGGTTGCAATGCTTATCAAATCCAGGACTTGAGAGAAGATAGCTGAAACAGCTATTGTATGTTACATTGGGAAGCTTCCCTCCAAAGGTTACAAAAATGCTTCATAGCCCTTACCTCAGGTTTAACTAATTTATCAAGAATTTTTGTCATGCAAGTATACCATGATGGCTGGTATTGAAATCTAAAGATTATTGTAACGGGAGTTAATACTCTTTTATATGTCCACTATGAATCAAAACCTGCCCTAACTGTTACTATTTTCATAAACTCATATTATGCTCTCTACAACACTATAAGGTGGTGCTAATGGAGAAGTGAAGAAATGAAAGCACAGAGGAAAAAAAGTTATTGGTCAAACTTTTCTTAGAATGTCTAAGGCAAAGCAAAGATGAAAGCATCAACACAAGTCGTTGAAAAGATGGGCTTAAACCCAGGTTAGAGAGATCAGCAATACTTTAGGAGTCATTATAAGGCATTAATCTCATGCAGGCAGTAACCTTGAACATAGGATTCTAAGCTTGATGCAGGATATATTTGCAACTGAGAATGTTCAGCTGTCTTGGGGGGGACAGCCTCCAGCAGCACAGGGTTTTGATAGAAATTCACAGAGTCAGAGAAGATAATCTTTTCTATATGAGGGGGGCTAGGGTAAAATGTATACAGAAACTCTCTTGATGGTTTCCTTCTTTGTTTTCTCTGTTTATTCTCTCTCTCTTATTGTTTTACAGCTTTTATATCCCATTGGATTCTTCCATACAGTATGAGAGTCAAAATACTTTCATGCCATTTCTCAAGTGCACGATTATAGATAAAAACATGTTTTTCATCTCTCTCACGTGATTAAACATTTTATGTATTACAGGTGAAAAAATTTATTCCAAGAACCCACATTCATTTGTACCCAATCAACTTGTTATAAATTAACCATGTGATAAGCAAGGTATTTTTTTTAATTTATTTATTTATTGAGGATTTCTGCCTCCTCCCCGCCACCGCCCCCCACCTCAGCCCGTAGAGCCATCAGGGCTCCCTGACCTGT
>NW_004949103.1:11857589-11862656 GCF_000317375.1 Microtus ochrogaster
CAATTTGGGTCTCTGTCTCCTTTCATTGCCTGATGAAGGTTAATATTCAGGGGGATGCCTATATGTTTGTCTTTGGATTCACGTTCTCATTTAGCTTCTCTAGGATTACAAAACATAAGCTCACTGTCCTTTAAATATGGCTAGAAACCAAATATGAGTGAGTACATCCCATGTTCCTCTTTTTGAGTCTGGCTTACCTCACTCAGGATAGTGTTTTCTATTTCCATCCATTTGTACTAAGCAAGGTATTCTTATCATGTCTTTTACTAGCAGGTTGCCTTTTGAAATTGCAAAAAAGGGCCACTTGCTTTATTACTTATCTTGAAAAGTGCTCTTATAAGGAATCTTAAAGGAATCACAAACCTAAACTTTTATATATGAAAAAGAATCAGTCAGCTTTACTTTAAAACTTTAGAATACATATCCATTCATTAACAGTTTTTTACATCAGGAGACTGATGACAGAAATGGGTATAAGGAATTAATCATCCCCTTTGGTCATCAACCAAACCTAGCAAGGAGAGTATGTCAGTCAGTAATAATTGGGCTGCTTTGTTCTTGCTCCCTGACCTTAAAGAGTTCCACATTCAACTGTGTGTCTTTCTAAAGCTTTAGATTGTTTTCTTGTGTTATTCACCCAAAAGTTATTTAATAAAAATCATCTTAGTCTAACTTGGTTATTTTCAAAGCTTTGTTTCAGTTGTGATGCACTCTGAGACCTGTGAACATATCTTCTGATATTAAGGTTGAAAGAATTTAAACTAGCTGGGCTACTGGGATTCAATTGTTAGTCATTTTCTTGAGGTACAATCCATGCAGCTTCTTAGGAATGACTCACAGACCCTGGCTGTAAAATATATCCTTGTATTTATTTTTATCTATCAAAACTCTGTATAAGCTATCATTATTATTAAATTAGACAGTACAGCTTAGGGAGGAGTCATCCTCTTGACAATCCATAGGTAAAAATGCCCAGTAGAATTGGATGTTTCCAAAAGATAATCACACTATATTACAGGTAGTGGAGATATCCCTATGTCCACTCACACCATGCTAGATATCAGAGAAAAAGAGCTGAGGCAAACACGTAAAGATACAGCAGAAACAAAAGACATTCCGGGGTCTACAGTCCCATGTCCTTGACTGAATGAGATTGGCCCATCAGAGGATGCCCTTCTGATTGGCTGACACCTGGAACTTTAATTGCAACTCACTGCTCCTCTGGCATGGCCAATGCCAAGGATGTAAATGAAGTGCATGGGAACTCAAGTCCTCAGAAGGCAGACAACTGAAGACGCAGTAAACTAAGATTTCAATAACAGAGCATTGAAGTTGCAGGGGCTGAGCAACAGACATTTATCTTAACTTTTTAGAGGTCAGAATTAAAATACCAGACTCTTGTCAGGTTCAGTTTTCCTGAGTCCATTTTACTAATTTTGAAGACAACCACCTTGGTCATCATGCGGTCCTTCTGCTAGGTATGCACACGTCTTGTGATCTTAATTCCTCTTACAAGGATGCTAGTGTTATTGAGTAGACTTATGACCTTGCTTAACTATATTTTAAACACCCTTGTCTTTAAATAAGGAGACTGTGTATGCTTAGGTTTTTAATCTATGGGTTTTGAGTGACCATGTTTCAGTCCTAGAAAGAATACAGAGGCCGTCGAACTGCCTGAAGGTGAAGCATCAGTCAGGTAAGATAGAAACTAACACAGTAGCAGACAGCCTTAAACCCTCAGTGGCTTTATGCTATGCTTTCATTCTGTTTGCATGATATCTATACAGCATGTCTTAACATGGGTTTCTTCACATGTTCCCACCTTTGCACAGAACAAGAAAAATAAACTTGGGGAGACTTTTCTATCAAGATTTATTTTGGGATTAAGCCCATTAAACCTCTCAGGGTTCAGAAAGACTCACTAATAACAGGCAAAAATTGGCTCACTGGATCTTAGGGTAAACAAAATAAATTAACTCACATGCATTACTTCTACATGTTCTTTATGCTTTGGGCAAAGAAGCAGAGAGAAAAGAAGGGCGATCTCTACCAAGTTTTCAGCTTTTACAGACATGGTTAAAAAAAATCCATGGGCAAAAACAGTAATATCAATATGCATGTCAGAATCACAATAAGGCAGGTAGAACCTGACAAAGCAGCTCTGCTCCAGGAAAAGATGACACTACCCAGGAGGGACTAGCATTCAAGGGAAAATACTGACATTACACACTGTTAGATAAAAATCACTAAAGGTCTCTGAGCCCTGGACTAACCCACACCCAGACCCCATGCAAGAGGAGGAAGTTACACTGATAAGGTATTTTGGGGATGAATCCCATTTTGAAGGAGAAATGCTATGATTTCACAAGATTTTTACAAAATTGACAGTGAGTAATCCAAAAGACAAGTGTTCCCATAACTCTGCAAAATGGGTTCCCCATAAGTTCTACCCCATAAGCTGTACACTTGTACATTTAATATATAATACTGTGGCTCCTACAGTGTACTGGTTTCAGAAAAGTTCACTTCCCTTTCTTGTTTCAGTGACTAAAACAATAATAGTCTGGCTCTGTTTATATTGAAGCAAGGTGGAAAGCACAATTATACTCCTGGGTGCCTGTAGGGATCACAGGTGCGGATTTGTTCATGTGTTTATGTTGGAGACATCTGCAGCCCAGGGTGCCCTGAAATGTGGCTCTGATTGGTCTCAAACTTAAATTCATGGTGATATGCATTCTATATTCTCTCAAATTCTGAGGTCACAAGGGTGCAACAAAGCAGAGGAACAAAGTTCAGATATTTGTTATAGCCTTGATGGCAGTAATGTTATTCTACCGGTATGGTTCTGCAAGCATGATTTATTGGTTGTTTGGTTTGGTTTTGACTGAGGCTAAGAGAGAAAGTCAATTCTTTATACAGTAAGGTATTAGGCATTTCTGACCATACATAATAAAAGCCAGTACCTCACTTCTACCTCATATGATAATGGAAGTTACCCCTACAACAAACAAATACTGAAAGCCTACTGAGGGAGATTGTTTTAGGGCAGGTATAGTACTGTGATTTAGAAATGTTCATGTGCTCTATCTGGTGTCATAGTTTTCTACATGTCCTTGTTTATCAAAACAATACAAAATTAACTGCCTCTTCAAACTCACTCATTTTTCTCACTGAAAAGAACTGACGTTGTAGGAACTCTGCCACACTGTTCACTAGGGCTTGTGCATTATTTGATAAACAACCTGCAACATATTTGGTATAGAGAAGCCACTAAGAATAGAATAGAATAGAATGGAATATATTAGAATAGAGACCAGGGAAAGGAGTCAGTAGCCGGTAGAGCCTTCACAGCTGCATATAATTCTGCCAAAATGTCTATGCTATTCAGTTCTTAGAAGCAGGCTGAAATATTAATTGCAACAAATCATAAATACCACAATTTACAGAAAGCATGTGGAAATATTCAGTTGGGTGTGTTACGGTCTGCATACATAAACTGGAAAGCATATTGGTTTGCTGACTATGTCCAGCCTCAAAGCTGGTGCAATGTACTGATTTTAATACCTCATTTCATTATTGTTTTACAGCAGTAAAATACGTGTGCAATTATGTACCGTCAAACATTCTTATGGTAAATTACTTTTTCTTAACATAATGACCTTTTAAGTTGTGGTAGTACTTCATTTTAATTTCAAAACTATTTATGCCACTGACAGTTTTGGAACTTTTATTTTATTGCTTCTTGTTCTGTTGTTTCTATATACATGTCTCTAATATTATTTTAATGTTATAAGTATCTCTAATATTTTAAAATAGTATTACAATTATAAAAATGACAAAGGAGAGAAAAATAATATATTTTCTATTTTTAAATATTTTATAGAATAGAAACATGAACACAAGGAAATATTTTTCAAAAGTTAAAAGGATTCATTTAGGTAGTTTAAAATTAATGTAATAATATCAGCATATTGGTGTAGAAAGTCCTTCTGTATATGTGTTGCTTTTAGTAGTTAATGAATAAAGAAGATGCTTGGGCCTATGACAGAGCAGAATAGAGCCAGGTAAAGGAGTAAGTCACAAAATAATCCCACACCAGTCTGGAATTATGATGAATAAAAGGGTTATTTATTTAAAGGGAAAAACTTACAGATTACCGTCCTAGACAACAACCCTCTCCATGACCAGGAAAATAGTCTGGTAGCCGGAAGTGGATTCTGAAACAAGAGAGGGAATGCATGGTTACCGCTGCTTTTTCAGGCCAAATAGACCATGCCCAAGTGGGCTGGTATCTTAAAGGCTATTGGCTGAAGTAGCAGAAGAAGCCCCCATAGCACCTCCCCCTTTTGTTTAAGTAATAGAGTTCTAAACCTACAAAATTATATACAATAAGAACAAATTTCCTATTCTAACTAACTTAAGTCTTGTTTAATAAATATCTTGGCCAAGTCATGAGAGGAAAGTAACTACATTTATCTAGTCTTCAACTCCATTGAAGATCCGAGGGGAAATAAGGTTACCTGAGTAATTAGGAAGTACAGTCAAACAGCTTCCAAAACATGCAACAAATCACAGAGACAACTGGCTACCTGGGTAACCACCCAAAGTCACATTTGCAATGTTGAAGCAACCAACTTTTTGGCTAAGGCCTAGAATAGCTGACAGATTATTTTTAAAGGCAAGAAATTTTTCAAAACCGTCTTACCCTATCTTGGCAAGATTTGACAGTTCTGCTTATCCATTTTCAGATGTTATGTATTTTGTCAGTAGTTGAAGTATGGGCAGTTCCTTGCCTAGAGGCCAGTTTTATCAAGAAGAAGACAAGCTCCAAGTGGAGTGTCTTTGGTGCTCAACAATCTCTTGGGAATAGATCAGTGTTGTCAGGAGTGATTGTGTATTGCTACCACAGAACTCTAATTTAGATTAAATGCCATTTTCTACAGCTCTTTGAAGAGGTTGAAGATGTCTGTTTATACAGAATATAATTTCTACATATCTAAAAAACCCAATTAGTCTAACTATAAATATGACAAACATAGATGACTATTAATCTATAATTCTTAATAC